>NC_070595.1:25868478-25870978 GCF_027409825.1 Scomber japonicus
ACCATTGAATCAATCTGCAATGATTTTGATAATAAATGAGTCATTTATGGGTCATTTTTTAAAGCAGAAAATGTCTAAAATAGCTCTTTTCAGCTTCTTAAATGTTAATATTTTCTGCTTTCTTCTTCTTCTATCAGAGCAAACTGAATATATATTTGGGTTGTGGAGAAAATAAGACATTTAAAGAAGTCATATTGAGCTTTGAGAAACAGTGATTTGACATTTTTCACCATTTTTTAAACCAAAAAATAAAATTATTAATTGATAAAATAATCTATGAATTCATTAATATTGAAGTTAATCATTATTTGCAGCCTAATTAGTGTCAAACATTATAATATTGTACCTTTTTAACTGAATTGATCTGTAGGTTAAGATGTTTATGTGATGGATTAATTAAGGAAATGCAGTTTTTTATTTTATTTTTTTTTTTTGCCGAGTCGTCGTACCTCCAGCGAATCTACCTCGGAGCTTTTTTTGGCTAACGTTGGTAATGTTATTTTGAAAGTTTGGTAATCCTTTAATCTGGCCCCAAGAATTACAGAGAGGTGGTGATGTCAGGAGAGAAAAGAGCAGTGGCCGATCCGTCATGGGAATTTACAGTTGGGTTGGTGCGTGGAATCTTAATCGGGGGGCGGCATTGTTCGGGGCAGGTCCTGCGTGGGGGGCAGACAGGGCTTGCATGTTGGGAAAGGCGGAGGGAGCTGATGGGGGGGAGGGGAGGGGGGGGGCAGGGAGGGTAGGGGGCAGAAGGGCAACAGAGCAGGAGCTGCAGGGGTGGGAACAGGTTTTTCTTTTTTTCTTTTTTTGGGAATGCTACTGTTGCTGCGTTTGTTGTTGTGACAGCTCGACTCACGTGAGCCAGGAGAGGAAGACAGGAAGTCCCCCGACGCACCGCAGCTAGTTAACTAACCCTAACCCTCTCTGATTTCAGGCAGCTCAGCAGATCATTTAAAGGGTTTTAAAAACATCTGATGTGCTCTAAAGCTTTATATTTGGAGAAAAAATATGCTTGCATAATTGTTCTTCTTTAGTTTGCAGCCATGTTAGCATCTCTATGAGTGGTGCTATGAGCTAAATAATAATAATAATACTAGTATATAAATATAATAAACTTTATTTCTATAGCACCTCGATGTCAAAGGACTATAACAAAGTAAATGACTTAGGTGAAAATTGAGGGTAAAATGTGTGTGATTAAAAGTTTGAAGAGCTCCAGTGACCACTGTACTTGAATGAAAACCAAACACAATATTATTTGAAGTTAACCTGCCTCTCTGTGCTCAGGTCCCAGGTCTGATTCCAGGCAGCTCAGCAGATCATTTAAGGGGTTTAAAAACATCTGATGTGCTCTGAAGCTTTATATTTGGTGCACAGGAATATGAAAAAATATGTTTAATGTGCTGTTCTTCCATTACTGGTGCAGTTTTTTTTAGTCTGCAGCCGTGTTAGGATCTCTATGAGAATGATTTAAGGCACAGTGGTGCTATGAGCTAAATAATAATACTATTATTTATATAATAAACTTTATTTTAGGATATTTGGGGCCGATCATCGATCAGTGAGTTTAAATAAACCGATCACTGATCCGATCACGTCTTCTTTGTCCACGCTCCGTTTCTTAAACTCGGCTTCTCCTCCTCATGTTCTCTATCCAGGTACATTTGTGCTGTTGAAACATTTTGCAGATGCTTCCCCACGAGGTTCTTTATTGTTGCACAGATTGCAATAGCTTGTGTTTTATCTGTCTGCCCACAACACCCACATGTTTGTTTGAATCCGACAGCTACCCCCCCCCCCCCCACACACACACACTAATAATAGAAACAAAGTACAGAGAAATAGAAAGACAGAAATAAAATGCTAGAATAGAGCATTAAATATAAGATTGCAGCATAAAATAATAGTTAGCTTTAAAATCATTAAAAGGACATAGAGTGCAAATGAAAGATTAAAATGTAAAGTGCTTTAAAAGAGCTCAATCATAAGCACAGGAGAAGAGAAATGTTTTTAACCTGGATTTAACATGATCTCAGTTCTGCTGGTAGTTTGTTCCAGTTGTGTAAAAGCTGCTTCATCATGTTTAGTTTGAACTCTGGGTTCAACTATCTGACCTGAGTCAGTAGATCTCAGAGCTCTGGGCTCAACTATCTGACCTGAGTCAGTAGATCTCAGAGCTCTACTGGGTTTATATTCTACTAACATGTCATTTATGTATTCTGGACCTAAACCAGTCAGTGATTTGTAGTTAACAGTCTATCAGTACAACATCAACACAGTTCTGCTCATTTTCACTTCATTTTAAGACATATGTGGACTATAAATAAACTCTTTTAGTCTCTAGGCTGTATCTCAGTATGTTTAAAACCACTCTGAACTCATCATGTGTGTCTTTGTGTGTTTGTGTAGCCAGTGGATGTGCTGAGAGGAAGACACACAACGTGGAAGAAAGACGAAGAGGAGGAGGAGAAGAAGAAGAAGGAGAAGACATAGAGGAAGT
>NC_070595.1:25875978-26029467 GCF_027409825.1 Scomber japonicus
CAAAAATATGAAAATAAAATCTATTTTCTTTGACTCTGGGAAATTATAACTATAACAAGGAAATAAATGGCAGGTTAATTGATGAATAAGTGAAATTAATTGTAAGTTTCAGCCCCTGAAATACGACAGCAGCAGACCGAGTGACGATTATTAATATTTATTATCCAAAGTAAAAAAATCTGTAATCTGATTAAATGAAGGATTATAATCTCTTTTTAAGCCTCTAAGAAGCTCTTTGAAGTAACGCCAAAGGTTTGATATATATATATTATACAACTAAAACAACAGTTATTATAGTTTAAAGTGGAAATGAAATGATTCCTCACCAGCTATTAAAGGAATAATCAACTATTTTAAGGTTCGATTGATCATTTTGAGTCATTTTTAAAGAGATAAAAAGGCCATATTCTCTGATTGCAGCGTCTCAAATGTGAATATTTAGACTTTTATGGATCAAAAAATAATTAATAATTTAATAGATACTGAAAATACTTGTTTGTTGCAGCTCTGTTACAGTTTCTGATCAGTTTTTTGGAGTTAAAATGTAAAAAGTTCACATATTTCGGGATGTTTCAGTGAAGCCAAACTCTTCATCTTCATCTTCATCTTCATCAACATAACATGTGTGTAAATAGTCCGTTTTAAACTGAAGCTGTTTTCCCGCCAAAAAATCAATAAAAGATGTTTTTAGTTTAATGTTTATTTAACACTATAGATCATCTTCATCATCATCATCATCATCTTCATCTTCATCCTGCTGCATCTCTCATCTCGAGTCTCTCCTCTTTCTTTCTTTATTTTGTGTATTTTCATCCGCCATGTAAACAGTGTTACAGTTCACGTATATCGACTCACACAAAGTATTTCAAATTGTTTTGTTATATTTATATTGCGCAAGTATTTTTGAATCTATGAAATAAATATTATTATTTTGACTTTGAAAAAAAACGTTCTCCGGGTTGTTTCCTGTTTATTCTGACGTCATGCTCAACATACAGTTTATATTCTGACTCATAATAATCACATTCATATATTTACCTGTTAGTCATTAATTAAGGTTTGATACATCCTTAACCCTCCTGTTGTCCTTGAGTCAAGGAAGGAAGGATGGATGGATGGAAGGGAGGAAGGAAGGATGGATGGAAGGGAGGAAGGAGGGAGGGAGGAAGGATGGAAGGGTGGAAGAAGGAAGGAAAGGAAGGGAAGAGGGAGGAAAATTGACCCCATCTCTTTTGACTGTTCCTTCCATCCTTCCTTCCATCTCTCCTTCCTTCCACTTTTCCTCCTTTCCTTCTTTCCTCCTTCCTCTTTTCCTTCTCTCCTAAATTCCTTCCTCTTTTAGTCCTTACTCCTGTCCTTCCTTCCTTCCTTCCTTCTCTCCTTCCTTCCTTCCTTCCTTCCTTCCTCTTTTCCTCCTTTCCTTCCTTCCTCATTTCTTTCCTCCCTCCCTTCCTTCCTCCTTTCCTCCCTCCCTCCCTTCTTACTCCTTTCTTTCCTCCCTTCCTTCTCTCCTTACTTCCTTCCTCCCTTCCTTCTCTCCTAAATTCCTCCCTCTTTTAGTCCTTACTCCTTTCCTTCCTTACTTCCTTCCTTCCTCCCTCCCTCCTTACTCCTTTCTTTCCTCCCTCCCTCCTTACTCCTTTCTTTCCTTCCTTCCTCCCTTCCTTCTTACTCCTTTCTTTCCTTCCTTCCTTCCTTCCTTCCTCCCTTACTTCATCCCTTCCTCCCAACAGGAGGGTTAATAAACAGTTCAAATTTGTACATTTACAAATATATAAAAATATGTATCAGCTGCACAAAAATGTAAAAAAAAATGATCGGTTTTATTTCCATTTTTATAAACTGTGGGTCACATTAGGAAAAATGTGGCTAACAGAAAAATGAATCTGGTGTTTTTACAGCTCTGAAAAGTAAAAATGGGTCAAACTTGAACAGTATGTAAGGGTATTAATAATAAGGTGTGTGGTGTGTGTGTGTGTGTGTGTGTGTGTGTGTGTGTGTGTGTGTGTGTCTTCAGAGTGGATTGGATTTGCAGCTGGAATCTGAGCGTCTGTCTGGGTGGAGCAGCAGCGGCGGCGGCGGGTGGTGGGGGGGGGGGGGGTGGGGGGGGCAGCTGCTGCAGGGTGTGTCTGCTGCCACCAGCCGCTGTTTATAGCTTCTCTGTGGTTTAAACCAGCCGAGCATTTTCCACTGACTCCCAACACGACGCAGCTCTGCTCCCTCCTGAGGCAACGATTTTAAAACACTGTTTTATGTGTTGGCATTTAAAAAAAAAAAAAAAAAAAAAAAAAAAGAGAAAGAAAGGCAGCTTGAGAACATGCTGCACGCTTTTCGACTTGATTTATTTACCCCCCCCCCCCCCTGTGAGCCTGAGTGTGTAATTAAAGTGTAAACATGCCACAAGGTGCTGAGTGTGATTCCGCCCCCCCCCCCCACCCCTCCAAATTGACCCCGTGTGTTTTGACTGTTCCTTCTTTCCTTCCTTCCTAATCCTTTCCTTCCAACCCTTCCTCCCTCCCTCCTTCTCTCTTTCTTTCCTCCCAGTTCCTTCCTCCCTTCCCCCCTTTTCCTTCCTTCTTCCTCCCTTCTTTCCTTCCTTCCTTCTTCCGTCCTTCCTTCTTCCTCCCTTATTTCCTTCCTTCCTTCTTTCCTTTCCTCCCTCCCTCCTTCTCTCTTTCTTTCCTCCCAGTTCCTTCCTCCCTTCCCCCCTTTCCTTCCTTCTTCCGTCCTTCCTCCCTTCCTTCTTCCTCCCTTCCTTTCTTCCTTCCTTCTTTCCTTCCTTCCTTCTTTCCTTTCCTCCCTTCCTTCTTTCCTTTCCTCCCTCCCTCCTTCTCTCTTTCTTTCCTCCCAGTACCTTCCTCCCTCCTTCCCTCCCTCCCTCCTTCCCTCCCTCCCTCCTTCTCTTTCTTTCCTCCCAGTACCTTCCTCCCTCCTTCCCTCCCTCCCTCCTTTTCTTCCTTCTTCCTTCCTTCCTTCCTTCCTTCCCTCCTTCCTTCCTCCCTTCTTTCCTTCCTTCTTCCTTCCTCCCTCCCTCCTTTCCTTCCTTCCTCCCTCCTTCATTCCTTCTTCCATCTTTCCTTCCTTCCTTCCCTCTGTCCTCCCTCCCTCATTTCCTTCCTTCCTCCCTTCCTCCCTTCCTTCCTTCCTTCCTTCCATCCATCTTTCCTTCCTGCCTTCCTTCTTCCTTCCTTCTTCCATCCTTCCTTCCTTCCTTCCTTCCCTCCGTCCTCCCTCCCTCACTTCCTTCCTTCCTCCCTTCCTCCCTTCCTTCCTTCCTTCCATCTTTCCTTCCTTCCTTCCTTCCTTCCTCCCTTCCTTCCTTACTTCTAGGACAACACGAGGGTTATGCATTTATATAAAGTAACTGAAGGAGGACTAAACCCACAGTCCTTCATCTGTGCAAAAAAAGTATTTAAAAGTTCATCTGAGCCTGAGTGTGTAATTAAAGTGTAAACATGCCACAAGGTGCTGAGTGTGAGACCCTCCTCCCACCTACCCCCCCCCCCCCCCCCCCCCGCCCCCATCCCCCGCAGCTTTCTGTCACTTATCCAAGCTTTGCTGATTTGTTCTCGGTGTTTTCTTCAGCTTCACACTGCCGGCTTTCATGCTGAGCTGCTGCTGCTGAAGCTAATCACGCTAAATGTTCCCACTTACAGATGTTTTGCTTTCTTAAATCAACAGTCAGGAGCTCAAATTAACACAACCGGGTCAAATTGACCCAGGAGTTTTGACTGTTCTTTCTTTCTTCCCTCCTTCCTTCTTTCCTTCCCTCCTTCCTTCCTTTCCTTCCACCCTCCCTCCCTCCCTCCTTCTCTCTTTCTTTCCTCCCAGGACCTTCCTCCCTCCTTTCCTTCCTTCCTTCCTTCTTTCCTTTCCTCCGTCCTTCCTTTCCTTCCTCCCTTCCTTCCTTCCTTCCGTCTTTCCTTCCACCCTTCCTCCTTTTCTCTTTCTTTCCTCCCAGTACCTTCCTCCCTTCCTTCTTTCCTCCCTCCCTCCTCCCTTTCCTTCCTTCTTCCTCCCTCCCTCCCCCCTTTCCTTCCTTCTTCCTCCCTTCCTTCCTTCCTGCCTCCCTCCTTTCCTTCCTTCCTCTCTCCTTTCCTTCCTCCCTCCCTCCTTCCCTCCCCCCTTTCCTTCATTCTTCCTGCCTCCATCCCTCCTTTCCTTCCTTCCTCCCTCCTTTCCTTCCTTCTTCCTCCCTCCCTCCCTCCCTCCCTCTTTTCCTTCCTTCTTTCCTTCCTTCCTTCCTTTATTATATACTGTAAAGACACCTAACTGCTGTTTAAAGACACACTTGGACTGTGAACTTGTCCTTTAATAAGACCTTTTACAGTTAAAAGTTTAATCCCAGATTTACATTTATAAGTAGAACTGCAGAAATTAGTTGACAGAAAATTAATCTACTGCTCTCAAATCTCAATTTCTTTCTCTTCATCCACACAGAAGATATAAACAACATTTCTGTTGAGCTCCACTTGTTGTTTTCTTAACCTTTTAACTCCTTTAACTGCAGCTTATTATTAGAAGTAGTCTAATTACACAGTTTAAAATAGTCCAGACACACACAGAAGTGTATTTTAAGCTTTCGTCTAGCTCATTAAGTTTCCAAAAATGAAAAATATTTAATGTTGAATTAAAGAGAAACGCTTGAAATGATGCACTAAACATCTAGATTTATGCATTTAATGTAATAGTACAGATCTAAACTAGCTTTTTGAGGTTTTAAAAAAAAATGAAATATGAGTATGATTTTGTTTTAAAGCTGTTTATCTTTCTCATTGTCTTTTTTTTTTTATTTCAGTCACAATACTCAGAGCTGTGCTGTCTGCAGACGGCTGAGAGTCGGTGACAGTTGCACAAACACAAACACTCATTTGAAACCTAAATAGTCGGAGTGGTTAAAACCAAAAACGAAACAGCCGCCCACGCTGTCCCCAAAGTAAGAGTTACTGTACGGAGACGATCAGTCACACCTGAACCAGGAAAACACGACTCGCTAACTATGCTGTGAAGTGATTTTTGAGGTTGTAGCTTCGCCCTTTAAGATATACACTATGTTTCTATTTATGTTCATGTGCTCTGCTGAAGCTGAACCAATGCTCATCCTGCTACTGTTCATCAACTGACAATGATGGGGGGGGGGGGGGGGGGGGGTTTATTGTTTCTGACCAACTTTTTTATTTCTATTTCCCATTTGAGGGCACAAGAACATCATTCAAAAGCAACATCTACAGTATACTCGTTTTAAGGCCTCATATATGCAACACAATTTGATATAAAGTGGGCTGGAATAGTAAAACCATTGTGTAATTACCTACAAATAATGTTTAATATATTGTAACTTTGCTATAATAAACTATCTATTAATAAAACTGATAAACAGCCTGAGATGTCTGAAGAAAAGTTAGTGCAATTTCATCAATATTTTGTCTTATACTTTGTCTATAATCATGTTCCTTCCTGCTTTGAAAGTGCCAAACTGAATTTCATGGTGAATCTACAATGACTGTACACCTCCTTATGTCCCTTATGTCTAATATATGAAAGTTTTAAATAATTACCACAATATGTATTCATTGAAATACCTCTGACCTCAAACCTCTGAAGAAACATTTACATGAAGTCAGCTCTTCACAGTTTAATAGTTTAATCTGGTATTATACTTTGAAAAGTTATCCTGTGTGCCGGATAAGACCCATTGATGGGCCGGATCTGGCCCACAGGCCTTATGTTTGACACCACAGATCTAGTAAGAAAGTAAAACTTTATTTATGCAGCACCACACAGATTACAAAGTGCTTTACTGTACTCAACATCAGCACACTAAGTAAAAGTAAAACAACATCTGTATTAATCTATTCTGCACTAAAGAAGATGTTTCTGTTGTTGTGCACATCATACATTTATTTTGTTTTCTTTGTCTTCCTGTTTAAATGTCATAAAAATAATGTGTTTTAAGGATTTCAAATGATCCAATGATGCCACAAGACACAATTTAACCAGAATACACAGCAGGTATTAGAAGACATCTCGTATATAAATGTATTAATACAACATCAGTGTTCATCAAAAACCTGCAACACGTGATTATTCAGATATTTGTCTCATAAAAACTCATTATCGTGATGCTTCAGTGAGACAGTAGAAATCATTGATGAGCTGTCAGTCATGTGATCTGAAGACCAGCAGAGTCTGGCTTCGCCCTGAAGTAGTGGTCACAGTTGAGGATGGGACAGTCAGTAAACGGCAGGCTGTAGTCGTAGAACACGGCGGCCTCTGCAGGAGTTTCCTCTGCTCCTCCTTTGAAGCCACACTCCTCCAGAGAGCTCGCTGGGGGCAGCCGCACATCCTCCATGGGCTTCCTGCTCCGGAAAACCTCCAGTCTGGTGCTCTGGATCCCGACCCGGTCCTGGATCATCCGGATCAGACTGTAAACTTTGCTGCTGCTCAACAAAACCACCTCAAAGTTTCCTGGATGAGCAGCTGCAGAGTCGAAGGGAATCTGTCTGACGCTCAGACGAAGGAACCTGAAGTTAAAATCAGATTTTAGATCAAACAGTTCACGTGTTTCTGTTTTTGGGGTTTTAAGAATCAGAATTAGATTTTTTGCTTTGAAACAAGAGACCTGAGAAGTTATTTAAAGTGTGGCTGTAATTAAAGGTTTTAAAAATGAACTCAACCTGACAGGTTTTATAAATCATCACATATTATTACAGCTGTAGCCTACACTGCAGTGAAGTTATGACTGTACATGTTTTACAAGACCTATATGCAAGCCTGAAAGTGAAAAAAAAACACATTAATGAAAAAAGTATGTAAAGTGTCCTTGGGTTACACAAAACAGGCATAAAATGTAATGTATTATTATTATTACATTAGAAAATTAATAGTTTTGCATGAACACAGTATTTCACAAATAAAAACTAATAGCAAGGTAACTATTTTTTTCCTACCATACCAGCCTGAATTTAATTTTTCTTTCCTGAAAATGACATGTACAGTAATATATATTCACCATACTGCCTTCTAGCTTCTGCACAGACAGTGTTAGATTATAGGTTGTTTGTAGCTGTTTGTTGCAAGGCTAGAAAGTTTCTTTAAGTCCATTTATAGTTAAGTAAGTGATAATAATCCAATCAAAATCACAAAATCTCTCCTTCTAAGTGCGTGCTGAAAAAAAAGTCCAGTCTCAATACAATACACAGCCTGGCCCTGAGACTCAGCTGATAAATATGTGTAATAATACAAGGCAACAATGCTCCAGCCGATCAGAGACAGGGAGCGTGCATGCGCGTTCACGGTCAGACGGGAGGGCGTTACGTAGTGACCAAGGGTGACCAAGAAACATCCAGAGAGGAGAAAGTTAGAAGAACATTTAATATAAAAGAAGGACTTTGACCAGACAAGGACCTGCGGACACATCGGTGTGTTTTTTTAATGGCGGAGGGACAGAGGAAGGCCCGGCGGAGGACCGGAGAGTGAAGGCTGACGCTGATCTGCACTCACAGGTGAGTAACATCAGCACTGCTTCACATAAACTGTAACGTTACCTGCTGACATTCAGCTCACCGTCTAGTTCGTCGGGATATGTTGTTGTTGTTGTTGTTGTTGTTGTGATGTTAGCTGTAAAGTAGCAGAGTTGTTACTACAGCTGTTTGACGCTCTGCACGTTAGCTTCGCAGCTAACGTTAGCGGCGTGCTAACGTAACCTACAACGTAGCTGCTGTGTATCTTGTGTTTGTTCACTGCTTTCAAAGTGTTTACAGTCATGAAGACATATAAACACAGGTTTGCTATCACAATAGTCTCACATGAGATTGAGACGCGGTCTGGTGTTAGCCAGGCTAGCCACCTGTAGCAATAAATGCTGCTATCAAATTGAAGCTAGTGCAGTGGTTACTGCCGTTACCATGACAATGCGCGTCCATGAACTTCGGGGGTGGAGCCCCAGAAGGAATACGAAGGGAGGGAGAGGGGTTGTTTTGGTTTTCGCTCAAATATCAGCAACTTTTCTCCTCGTTTTCCCCCACATCCCTTACTATACCTTTAAGTCAGTCATAGCCTAGTTTATGTATTTTAACTTTGTGAAACAGCAAATAACCAACCATATAACTTCTGTATTTAAACATAACAGTGATCAAAAAGATGATAATTCGACAAAAACCTTGTTAAGCTTAGAGGTTTTACAATATGTATTTATGTATTTTAACAGCACTGGTAAAGTAAAAAACTACATAAATAAAGCTCTGAGTGCGTGAAAGTACGGTGGCCTTGAGGTGTAAAACACAAAATTTCAGATAAAAAAAACAACAAAACCAAAAACACAATTTTTTGTCGATGTGTTGTCAGTTTTGTTGTGTTTTCCGAAATGTTTTAGTTTACACCTCAAGGCCACCTACTTTTACCTCATAACATGTAATACTTGAATCAAAGTAGAATGTAAATCTCACATTTGTGCTAGCCTCCCAGTGCAATACACTTAATACTTAATATTTAAATCTACAGACTTAATATTTATTGTACACACTTAGTATTTGTATGTTTCCTTTACTTCTTTTTTCATTGTTCTTGTGTGCTGCTTTTCTAACTTTTTAAATTATATTGTAATGCTGCTGGATCCACAGGGAACCTGCCCAAAGGGGTCAATGAAGTTTTATCTAAGTCTAAGTCTAGCTCGCTGTCACACAGTCAGACTACTGCATTTGTTTTCTGAAACACTGTGATTTGCACTGCTGGGCCACTGTATAAATTCATTGTCACCCATTTAAATCTAGCAAAAGTAAATCAAAGTAAACTCCAGCAAACACAGTATCCTCATCTTGTGTGGCAGTACTAGCTAAACATGATGCCAACCAGGTCCCAAAAGGTAACGACCTCTATCTAAAAGGTCAACGTGAGGTCTTCTTTGTTTATGAAGCTGCTCAGTCTGCATGTGGCCTGAAGTAGTATTTGTAACATTAGGTGTCTGACTCCCAGGAGGTGAGCGGAGAGTGATTTACTGCTGATAGCTGAGGGGTCCGAAATAACTTGGCCTGGTTAACCTCAGACACAGAGGTTTGGTCGCAGCAGTTTATGTCTGTCAACGCAGCCCGAAAAGTTTGTCAAGAGCTGCTCGGTTTGTTCCAGTTCAGCCGCAGGGACTGTTGAAATTGTTTCTGGGACGTATTTAGTGATTATGTGGCTTCATTTGACGTAACGTTGGAATAAAGTGCTGCTCTTTCTATTTATTCTACGAGTTTTGTTGTTGTCTGTGTTGAGCAAGTGGTGGAAGAAACATTCGAACTGCTTTAAAAGTAAAAGTAGTTATAAAGTATACCAGCTAAAAGTACTAGTAGTGCAGATGTATTACTTCATGATATTATGTTGATACTTTACATCCTACTATTTAACATTTATAAGCAGTATACAAACATTTAATCAACAGTTTAAAATCATAAACAGTCAATTTTAAGTGTGTATTAATGTATAGTATTAGTCATTAAGTTTATATGGCGACCTCCACTCACGGATGTGGTTATATAGTGTTGACAAATATATAAATAAACACCTGTATCTGCTTACAACTAAGTGAAATATCATTGGTGGAGCTAATTTTATATACAGTTTGGTAGTTTAGTACAGTGGTTCCCAACCTAGGGGTCGAGCCCCTCTGAAAGGGTCACAAGATAAAACTGAAGTCAAATTTTTTGGATTTGTCTCTAATATTAATGGGTTTTGTTGTCACATATAAGTTTATCATATTTTCTTAAATGTAAAACTGTTAACTCTTTAGATTATGACCCACAATTTACAGCCTATTTATTCCCAATCTGGCATTTGGAGGGAATATTTATATTTTACTTGCTCATGTTGTACTATTAGAAAAAGTACCTGATAGTTTAGGTATATAGTTTAACACTTTTACTTGTATCTAAATTAATTTTTATCTGGCCATGTGTTGCTTTTATATCTTGTCTAAATGCATGTTATGTTTTATGTAAAGCACTTTGAATTGCCTTGTTACTAAAATGTGCTATACAAATTTTCCTTGCCTATAGTGAGGTTAGTTACCATAAAATGCCTTATATGAATTCTTGTTACCCCTTTAGTCCCTAACTTCACATCTTATTGCCTTGTGCCTAAATGTATGCATGGGTTTGTACTGTACTGAAACAAATTACACTCTAAATTGTAGATTAATTAAACTGTATCATGCCTGTTATGATCTAAAGCGTTACCATAAAGTCTTAATCTGAGACGTAACTATCAACTCCAGCTGTCAGATAAATGTAGTGAAGTAAAAAGTCCAATATTTTCCTGTGAAATTTAGTGGAGTTGAAGTAAGGAAGCATGAAAGTAGTACCTCAAAGTACCTAAAAATTGCACTTAATTACACTTCTTAAATATACTTTCCACCACTGTTTTTGAGAGGAGTCGTCTCCTCAGTGATTTCCCAGCTGATCTCTGTCTGCTTATTAAACCGTCTCTGTCTTTAGTTTGTGTTCATGTACAAATGTACCTGTCCTTTTCAGGGTTTAACAGTCTCAGGTGACGGTGAACACGTTGTTCCAGACAGGAAATGTCCTCAGTCACAGCCGCTCCTCGTCTTTTCATAAAGTCTTCCTCTGATATTTGTGTCTCAAGCTCAGCAGCGTCTCTCTGTCTTTAATGACAACAATAAAACAGCCGTAGTTATATAAAAAGAAAAGATAAAGATACTAAAACACAGAAAATAGTTTGTCTTACCTTGATCTCTGTATTTGTCCGCTCAAGTTTTGGTAACTGATCATGTTATCGGCGGTCTTCAGCAGCTGAGTCAGCATGTGGAGCTGAAACTGCTGACAGGGGATGCCCAAGTCCATCAGACCTGCAAACCAGAGACACGGGGGTCAATCAAGGCAGACTGTTAAAAATAATAATGATGTTTCATGATGTGAGAACGCTGTGATTAAAGTCTGGTTAGATTTAGGCTCAGAAAAAGTATTTGATCAGTGTTAAGTAAAGATCATAGTTTGGGTTACAAGATCATTTGTAATGTGGTGTTGGTTAAAGTTACTATTAAGGAAACTCTTATTGTCATGGCAACAGTAAACACAACGACAATCGTAGCTGTGGTATTTACAAAGCGGTCCCTGTTGCAGTTGGAAACAGGAAATAAAACCGCAGCCTCCTGTAGTAAAGCCCACTAATTTAACTTTTTGCAAGTTGGGATCTAACCAGCGTCCATCTGAATTGCGCCACTTCTGAGGGTTGTAATTACGACACTACGGCCACTAGATGGCGCCTGTCACTCAAATGCAACTATAGGTCGTTATTCGCGACTGACATTATGTCCTACTGTGATGTTGTTTTTTGGGAGGACCGGCTCTGTAGATCATTATGGGACTTCTTAACATTTTTCTTGGAGGTTTTTCAACTTTAAATCATCTAAATGCGTCCAAATAGCCTCCCAGTTTATAGTCATGTGGTTTCCATCCCCATATGCATAATAAAAATGTACTCTAATTTAATGTAATGTGATCTGACTGAAAATGGGTTTGATTTACCACCTTTGTATATTTATGTGTGATGACTTAAGTGTAGTTTGGTGGTGAAAGCCTTTAGGTTTGGTTACCAAGTCTTTGAAACAGGACTTCTTGGAGGTTTTTCAACTGTACATCATGTAAATACATCCAAATAGCCCCCCACTTTATAAATATACATCTGGAAATGTGCATACTATGTCCCCTGTTAACTACACTGAAGACAAATAGCAGTAGATGTGTATATGCGTCTAAAAGAAGTCTGAAAATCACCAGTTTAGATACTAAGATATAGAGATACATTGATCTAATTCTACAGTTTGTGAAGTGGTTTCCATCCCCATATACATGATAAAAATTTAATCTAACTGTAAATGGGTTTGATTTACTGCCTTTGATGTTGATGTGATTCTTTTCTGTGGATAGTTACGTGAGGACTTCAGTGTAATTTGGTGGTTAAACTAAAAAAAAAAAGGACTTTCATACCACATACAGTACTGTTGTGTTTTTCTTTTCTTAAGGTAATTCCCTCTGAATCACAGTCTACACCTCACAGCTTTTATCCTGCAGGTCTGAGCCAATCCAAGTATAGTTTACTCTGTGCGTCTGAAGTTTGACGGACAAAAGGAACATTGTCTCGCTTGCTCTTATCTTCGAGGGGGGGATGAAAGCTCTCCAGGAAATGAGCCCCACTGCTCGCATTATCAAAAGTCTGATTCACGGCACTCTCCATTAAAAAAAAAACCCTCAGCACAACCACACAGTTGGCATTTGCTTAATACTGACTCATATATCTCTTTTTCATCTCTCCTTCATGCGTATCTGACATTCAAAAGGAGCTGGATTGAGGTCTATTGTGATTTTCCCACAGCTTCTTACCAAGCTCGAAATCCTTCATGTTGACAGATCCACTTGTGTCTGCGTCACTGCGGCTGAAACGCTGATCCACCTGCTCCTGATGATCAGAAAACCACCTGATCATCTCGTCCAGGAAGCTCTCAAACTCTGGTATGTTGGATCTAAAGGTCTTGGAGGTTGTATCCATGGAAACCATCAACAATGATTAATACAAGTCATTATAAGAAGCCTCAAAACTATGAAAACCTTCAATGTCAGTTAATTTGCTGGATACATTTGACTTTTCAATATTTCTTTAGGTTTAATGATCCAGTATTTAAAACATATATCCTTTACATAAGACTGACTCCTTCTTTACACACCTTTTTATGGTCTTTCTTACGTTTTGGAGGCCGCTGCTTTTTCTTCTTCATGATGGCCGGCGTGTGAAATTTCTCATCCAAGACGAGGGAGGAAGGAAGCAGCACTCAGCTCTGTGTTTACAGGAGATATGAGGTCGATCACTGGTGTCAAGTTGCTCTCGCTCATGGTGCAACAACAGATAAAATACTGACGTTCATTGCTGGAAGAAGAATTTACCGGAGGGTGTTGGTTTGTTTTTCCATAATCCTCCAGTTCAAAGTTTCAGTTTGACACTCATAAATAATTATAGCTGAATGGAAAGGTCAGTTTCAGTTTGGCAAACAAGACTATTTAAACCATTTACCCTTTACCTTTTAGCCAAATTACACTTCATTTGACTATTTTAGCTGACTTGGTTTAACTTCTATATGATTTATGAGAAGTTTTCACACACACTATATATGTGATGCTCAGGTGTTACAGCTGATTCAATGTGATTCAAACATGTCATTTCTATTTTTTCACATTAGTTGAGCCACTCCACAATCTTTCCATGATCCCCAAACAAGTAAAGTCTAGACTACATGGAGCCTGGCTGTTTTATTGTACAGTACAGATCGGATGTAGTTACTAAACCAGTTATGTGTGTTAACCTGTGACTGGACACGCACTGTAAACTACGTAAAGAGGTGTAAACGTCCTGATTCACAGTGTTGTTAAGTGATTAGTCCAGCTTAAACCCTCCAGATACCACAGAGAGTGACAAAAGGGAAGAATAGCCCCGATAGTTTAGCGATGGCTCATCCTTCCTGCTCATCTTGAACAATGAAGGCAGGAAACAAAGCAATGGTGACCAGTTTAAACATGATGAGGGTGTTCACTGCTGTCTCTGAGCTTCCGCAGTCCCAGTAAATGTCCCAGTCACAAGGCTGGGAGCTGAGGGGAGGGGGAGGAGGAGGAGGGGGTAGGGGGGCAGAGGGCTGGTTCCTGAGATCCCAGCCCCTCCCTCAGACAAGACAGGAAATCCCGTCTAGAGACGAAGGTGTACGGGGAAAGACTCGCTTTGACTGGGAGGAAAACCTGTCAGGATACCCTTTCACTTTGATTTATTAGCAGCTGTGAACGATGTATTCATATACTTAAATAAAAGTAGCAATACCACAATGAAAACACACTCGTATATAAATATTCATTGACATTCATGCTTGCTTTTACAGGTTTATGTTATTATCCAAAATGTGGAGATCTGGAGAAAATGACGTATTTGAGGCACAATATTAATTATCTGACAAGTTCAACACTTTAAGCAGAGGTTGAAAAAGTATTAAATGCTACTTTTATTTAAGTGTAATTGGCATGCAGCAATATAAGTTAAAGTCCTGCATTTAAAATGTCACTAAAAATATGATAAGCAGAATGTTTTTTTAAGTATCACAAGTAAAAATTACTCATATTTCAGATCAAAAGGCTCTTGTGGGTGTTATATAATCGATTATTATTCCTGAAGCGTGAAGGTCTAAGTATAAATTTACTATTATAACTGGTTGAGATGCTAATTTGAACTATTTTGCATACTGTTGTCCATAATTTACTGAAATGATCATCAAAAGTGTGACAGATCTCGAAAAGCAACGGTGGAAAAAGTATTCAGTTGTCTTCCTTGAGTAGAAGTAGCACAACTGCAATATAAAAATGATAAATCACAAAAGTCCTGCACTCAAAAAGTCACTTACATTAAATTAAATGAGGTATTATTAGCAGTGTTAAGTACTCATAATTTAATTAAATGCCCACTGTATTATATTATAACTAGTAATGAGTTAATTTTAAAGGAGCATTGGTGCTAATTATAACTATTATATGTATCTATGTGACTATATATTCATGTTTTTTATGTAAAATCCTAATCTGTAACATAACTAGTAACTATAATTGTCTGATAAATGTAAAAATAATTTCCCCTCTGAATAACCTTTATGTTTATTCTCATAGTGAGTTCTTTATTTGACTAAAAGGACTTTACTTTCCTCAACTGCCAGTCAATTAATACGACAGCGCAGAGAGAGCTCTGAGGCTTGAAACGGATGACATGTTTCATTCACAGTGCTGCTCAACATGAGGTGAGTATAATCCCTGCTTATGTGGACAGCAGCTCTATCAGGAAGGTCATATCTGCAGTATTAGCTCCTCAGCTGAGCGTCTCTTTATCTCTAAGCTGCCAGAATAATAAATCAGCTGGTTTGTCTCAACTGCACAGATCACAGTGAGTTTAAGACTTCCTGTGTAGTCTCTCAGAGCTGTGCTACAGTTGAGCTCATTAAGTTTGGTTACAGCGCCCTCTGTTGGTACACTAGAGAGCTGAGAACCACCAGAGAATGCCCCAGTTTTGTTTTTTATTAATAACAAATCTAGTGGTGGTAGAAGTATTTAGACCCTTTACTGCAGTTTATTATGAGTGATGTAGTATGCAGTATTACAGTTAAAGTACTGCAGTATTATGAGTGATGTAGTATGCAGTATTACAGTTAAAGTACTGCAGTATTATGAGTGATGTAGTATGCAGTATTACAGTAAAAGTACTGCAGTATTATGAGTGGTGTAGTATGCAGTATTACAGTAAAAGTACTGCAGTATTATGAGTGATGTAGTATGCAGTATTACAGTAAAAGTACTGCAGTATTATGAGTGATGTAGTATGCAGTATTACAGTAAAAGTACTGCAGTATTATGAGTGATGTAGTATGCAGTATTACAGTAAAAGTAATGATATATTATTATATATGACATCATTAGATTATTAATAGTGAAGCATCAGTGTTAGAGCAGCATGTTACTGTTGTAGCTGCTGGAGGTGGAGCTAGTTTACACTACTTTATATACTGTTAGCTAGTTTATACTACTTTATATACAGTTAGCTAGTTTATACTACTTTATATACAGTTAGCTAGTTTATACTACTTTATATAGAGTTAGCTAGTTTATACTACTTTATATACAGTTAGCTAGTTTAGTCCAGTGGTTCCCAACCTAGGGGTGAGGCCCCTCCAAAGGGTCAGCAGATAAATGTGAGGGCTGGTGAGATGATTAATGTGAGAGGAAAGAAGAAAAAATAAAGTTCTGATACACAAATGTGTTTTCAGTTTTTGGACTTTTTCTCTAATCTTTGATTTTTGCTGAAATATTGGATCATTTGAACATTTATTGAAATGAAAGCATGTGAGAAGTTTAGAGGGAAAAATCACTATTTGGTGGAGCTGTTAACAACTCATAGACATCTGAAATGTGAGCCAGACTACGCACTGCTTTTTGGTTTCATCTTTAACAATGTGTTGTATTTTAAAAGCTTGTTATATTATCCATTACAAATCTTCATCTGAAAGGTAACTAAAGCTGTCAAATAAATGTAGTTGAGTAGAAAGTACAATATGTCCCTCTGAAATGTAGTGGAGTAAAAGTATAAAATAGCATTACTGTAAACAGTCAAGTAAAGTACCAGTACCTCAAACTTGTTTTAAATACAGTCCTTGAGTAAATCTTCTTACTTACTTTCCTTTACTGTCTATAATCTATGTCGAGTTGCTGTGAATTGACAAATGCACAGTGATTTAATCATTTTTAACAGTGCCAAACATGAATTCATAATTAATTAATGCCTTAAAATCATCATTCAATCATGAATCATGTTTCAATTATGCATGACTGCAGTTACGCATGTCTCGCGCTCTTATTATATCGTGTTCCCAGAATATTTAAAAGGTCAGTACTCTCAGCTCCCAAACAGAAAGATGAATCATTAAACCAATCAGATAAAAAAAAAAAGCCCATTAGTGGACAAGCTTTAAACTGTAGTGCTTTTTCATTGCTGTTTTTATTTCTCCAAAAAGTCAAATTCAATAAAAAACATGAAGCAGCAGTACATAAAATTAAATTAACCCATATTTATGTATTTTCTCCCAAATGTCAGAACTTGTAGTTGCTTTTTAGACAATGATGGAATAAGTAGGCATACAATTAACATATTGTAAAAACTTTATTATATACTGTATATATACTTTTTGCATGTATATATGTAACTTTATATTCCCTCTATAGATAATTTCTTCTTTAATGCTACTTGTAGAGTTTATCTAATGTATTCCCAAATTGGTTATTTAATTCTACTGTAATTTAAAATCTTTTAATATTTGTACTGCAACTATATTTATGTGTGTAGCGTGGACAGGGCTGTGACTGCATTTCATTGTGCAATCCTGAATTGTATAATGACAATTACAATGAAACCTGAATTTTACTATTGCACAATATTAACATGACAATCTAATTAATGTGTAATCAGCATTTAAAAGTTGTAACTGGTTAAAATGCATTGTGATTTAGGTTAAAAATGGAAATATTGTCAGCAAATCATCTGTAAAATAGATTTCAAGTACATTTAAGATAGTAAAAAGTAGAATATTTTCCTTCTGTGATGTACTGAAGTGGAAGTATAAAGTGAAATAAAGTAGAAATATTAGATTTACTCTCCATCACTGCATTTAAACTATCATCAGGACACTAAAACGTATTCACTGAAACATTAGATAATAACTTAAACATCACTTTAGAATCAATATTTGCTGATTTAGATCAATTCTTATAAATCAATGAGACATCAGCAGAGGTGGATGACACAGACATGATCATGTTTGACCTCTTAAAGTTTCAGCGAGTGTATATAAAGTGAATATGACTCACATGTCATCAGTATTCATCCAGTCTGGACCTCTCCGTCTCTCTATTGAACGTCTCTCGTCTCTTGTAGAAGTTCAACCTATTGAGAAGTTTCTTGTTTCCTCTCTTGTGCAGTCCTTGAATCACTCTGTTGACAGGTCGCCATGGGAACGGGGCCTTCAGACATGCAGTGATTTATTAAGAGACAGACGACAAGAACCAGATCCACACACACACACACACACACAAAATCTTTGTTTGAGGTAGACAGCAGTATAAGAAAAAGAGAAAAAACAAAAAGCAGAAGGAAAAGTTAAAAGTTGAGGGTCTGCTGAGGAAATAATGGGTGTGTTTCCATTTATGTCCACCAGGTGTCACTAAACACAGGCTGATGTTTGAGTCTGGGGTCAGAAAAGTGTTCCTGAAGCCATTTATCATCTGCTAGAGGACATTTAGTGTATGTGTAGCAAGTCTTTTCTCTTCTACTGGTTTTATAATTTCTCACATCATCAATCTTGGTCACTTTTGGGGACATTACATAGACTTACATTCATTTTCAGGAGACTTAATCTAACCATCACCAACTAACCCTAACCCTAACCCAATGATAACTTACACCACTAACCCAAACATCAACTTTTCCCAATTATGGACCCAATTATGTAGCTTTTGCCCCCCGTTCAAGAAACCATCTCCAATGAACTGGTCTTAAATTTGTAATGTGAGAACTGTAATGTGGATAGATAGATAGATAGATAGATACTTTAATAGATAGATAGATACTTTAATAGATAGATAGATAGATAGATAGATAGATAGATAGATATATACTTTAATAGATAGATAGATACTTTAATAGCTAGATGGATGGATGGATGGATAGATAGATAGATAGATAGATAAATAGAGTCTATTGAGGTACTGTGATGTATCAAATATGTCACAAAGAACAGAAACGTTTATGAAAAAGAAATAGAAAAAAAAAATAATATTAATTTTGTTTAACAGAGCCTTTTTGTTAACCTCATGAATTATCTCATGACCCTGCATACTATATTAAAAATTTAAAACAATCACAAGCAACATTTTTATGCAAACACTTTTGTTTTTAAGTAGATTTTTTTCTGATAATACTTTAATTTAAGTAATATTTTCCATGTAAATCTGTATTTTTTACTCTGTACAGTTTGTAATTTTACTTAAGTGAATGATCGGAGTATACTTTTTCCACCGTTAGAGCTTTTTTTTTTAACTTCATGAATTATCTCATGACGCCACCATAGATGTATCAGTGGTAACAGTCTTATACAAAATATAAACACTTTTACTTTTTTCACAGTAGATTTTTTTCTTTAAGTAATATTTTCCATGTAAATATGTATTTTTATGCTGTACAGTTTTTAATTTTACTTAAGTGAATGATCTGAGTATACTTTTTCCACCATTAGCATGGCCCGATTATAAAGGATTTTTTTGGAGGTTGGTGCTGTAAAAAAAAAATGATGGCAGAAAATGAATTAAGGAGTCAAATCTGTTTCCCTTCATCAGCTCGTTTTGTTCTCAGAGAAAAAGAGAGAGAACATACAGAACAGTACAATCTGTTCATGAAGAGTTTATACATAGTTTTTTTTTGTGTGTGTAGATTGAAAGTGGAAAATTAAAAGCAGTCCGGATCAAACTTTGTAAGTTTTGTAATTGTCTGAGGAATTTCATCAAAGAGTTGCATCAAAAAAATCTTCAAAACCCCAACACCCTGTCCATCTCTCATCTTAGACAAGAAAGCATGCAAATCACTACCATCGTTAAAAATCTGACCTGCATGCATTAATTCATGATTTATCTGCTTTTTTTAGATTTCCAAACAAAGTGTTGTTAACATTACACAAAGTTTATTAACATTAATATTACTCGTCGCCTGATGCTGCAGCGTATAAAAACCAGGGAGGATAAATACACATAGGTATTTATAGGTGTTCTAAGCTTAAGATAACAAACTTTGATATTTAGAAGCTCATTTTAAGAAATAGGGATGAAATGAGTGTGAAATACTAATATATGATAGAAAAGGTAAGGGAAAATGAGAAAAACTAAGCTAATTATGACTTATGAGACATTATTGGTTTGTTTTATGAGATTGTTGTAAAGTAAAAAGTAGACTTGGATTTACTTTATTACTTTATAATATTTCATAGGTTGACATTTTTGACTGAGTATCTCTGACTTTAATCTAAAAAAACCCCTGAAACCTGTACTCCCAAGAAAAATGACCCTATCAATTCTAAAAACCTAAAAACAACTTCTAGTTTTGTTTTGAGTGACAGGCGCCATCTAGTGGCCGCAGTAATCAACACCTAGTGAAGTGACACAGTTCATTTAACTTCAATATAAGGTGACCTCCTCTTTTGTTGAAGAGGGGTTGGTTGGATGGTAAAAATAGGCAAAAAATTGGACTTAGCTGCAGCAGAACATGGTGTTTGTGTACTGTTGCCATGGTGACGAAGGTTGTCTATCTTTTCATTTCACTTGAAACATTGGTGATAACAATGTTTCAAGTGATCATTTTAACCTAAACCATGGTCTTTTCCCCTAATCCTAACCAAGTGAGGCCTTCACCACGTTGTTGTCACACCACAAAACATCATTTTTACATATTTTAATAGTCATTTTGGAAATCAGCATATTACGCTCCAGTGGGTCATTCTGGAGGTATGATTTAACCAATATGATCCCTTAATTTTGAGGACTTGTTGGTCACCTCATAGTGGTCTTCAGTGGTGCATATTCACATATTCTCCATTAACCTTCGTGTCATCCTCCTGGGTCAAATTGACTCTGTCTGTTTTTACTCTTCCTTCCTTCCTTCCTTCCTTCCTTCTTTCCTGTCCTTCCTTCCTCTTTTCCTTTCCTCCCTTCCTTCCTTTTCTCCTTCCTTCCTACCTTCCTTTCTCCTTTCCTTTTTTCTTCCTTCCTCCTTTCCTTCCTCCCTTCCTTCTTTCCTTTCCTCCCTTCCTTCCTTCCTCCTTTCCTTTTTCCTTACTTCTTCCTTCCTTCCTCCTTTCCTTCCCTTCCTCCCTTCCTTCTTTCCTTTCCTCCCTCCCTTCCTTCTTTCCTTTCCTCCCTTCCTTCCTTCTCTCCTTCCTTCCTACCTTCTTTCCTCCTTTCCTTCCCTTCCTCCCTTCCTTCTTTCCTTTTCTCCCTTCCTTCCTTCTTTCCTTTCCTCCCTCCCTCCTTTCCTCCCTTCTTCCTTCCTCCTTTCCTTCCTTCTTCCGTCCTTCTTCCTCCCTCCCTTCCTTGACTCGAGGACAACAGGAAGGTTAATTAAATCTGTGAACCTCAGGGTTTTAGAGTCCTCTCCTCTTTGTCTTGCTGATGATGGCACCAGAAGATGTGGCAAAGGATCACCAAAGTTCATTGTAGTATCAAGTATCTTTATTATTTTGATTTACCATGACTGCCATCCATTTTTGACCAACAGCTCTGTTTCCAGTGGTCCAGTGTAGTTTAAAGGCCATTTAGATACTTGTGTCACATTCTGTATATGTATATCTTAATGTTTATTTAACCCTAATATACTGTTCAGGGTCAGAGTTTTTTACATTTGAGACTTGTAAGAACACCCTACAATAGACACATCTCTTTTAGCTAGACTATTCCTAATGTTTTGTATATGCAAATGTACAAAATTTAAAAAATGCACCATTAAAACATGTTGTTATATTCTTCATATTCAATGAAAATGCTCTCCTGGATCATAACATAGTGATTATGAATGTCTTTTTTCCTTTTCGTGACTAAATAGAAAACACTCTGCTCGCTCTCTCTGACTCCGACGGCTTCCTTAAGGATTAATCAAACATTTATTAGTGACAGGTGGGGGAATTCATGAATGTGAATTGGTGTAGAGACTAATTATGAGTCAGAATATGAACAGTAGGTGGATTGCATTACACAACACGTCTCTACATGACTGACACTGTCTAAGTATGTTGTTTTGAGAGGCGGATGTCTCCTAAACTTTGCATATAGCATAAACAGAGTATTAAATGGTGCTAGTTTATTTTAATGTCATGTCATCCTTTGTCTACTTGAAGCAGCGATGTCAAACTCATTATATAGAGTTTGACATCGCTAGAGCGCAATTTGATCTCATGTGGGCCGGATCATTAAAAAGATGGAAGGAAGGAATGAAAAGAAGACAGGAAGGAAGGATGGATGGAAGGAAGGAAGAAAGGGAGGAAGGACAGATGGAAGGAAGAAAGAAAGGAAGGATGGAAGAAAGGGAGGAAGGACAGAAGGAAGAAAGGGAGGAAGGAAAGATGGAAGGAAGGAGGGAAAAAATGAAGAAAGAAAGGAAGGAAGGACAGAAGGAAGAAAGGGAGGAAGGAAAGATGGAAGGAAGGAGGGAAAGAATGAAGAAAGAAAGGAAGGAAGGACAGAATGAAGGGAGGAAGGATGGAAGAAAGGGAGGAAGGACAGAAGGATGAAAGAAAGGGAGGAAGGACAAAAGGATGGAAGAAAGGGAGGGAGGACAGAAGGAAGAAAAGAGGGAAAGAATGAAGAAAGAAAGGAAGGGAGGAGGGAAGACAGGAAGGAAAGATGGAAGGAAGAAAGAAAGGAAGGAAGGATGGAAGAAAGGGAGGAAGGACAGAAGGATGGAAGAAAGGGAGGAAGGACAGAAGGAAGAAAAGAGGGAAAGAATGAAGAAAGAAAGGAAAGGAGGAGGGAAGACAGGAAGGAAAGATGAATGGAGAGAAGGAAAGAAGGAAGGAAAAGAACACAGGAAGGAAAGTGGGCCTGATTGGACTCCTCGGCGGGCCGGTTCTGGCCCACGGGCCGCATGTTTGACACCCCTGACTTAAAGTGTTTTGTGATATAACTGACATTACGCAATAGTTTCTTTTTGGCTTGTTCTTGTTCTGAAACCGCTCGGTGACGTTGTGATCCATTAGCCTACTTTTGGTTTTTACATAACTCTCATGAATGCAATCTATTTAACAAGAGCCAATATTGTTATTTGCATATTTTTACATAACTCACTTTACTATTACTTTCATGCTTGTGTTATTTCCCCTGGTGTTAATTACAATTTCATGCCGCAATGACACAAATTTTCTCTTCTCTTCTCTTTGATGGATTACTAAAATATGCAAGTTAAGCTCGTCTGCATGAAATGAAATGGAAACAAGTAGCTTCCAGAAAGGAGGTTAAACATGCCTCATGGAAACATGGAATAAAGTAGATTGTATGTGGTCTGTTAATCCTTTAAAGGAAGTGTTTATTAAAGTGTTGATCCCTTCACCTTTTCGGGTTCAGCATTTTGTTTGTATTCCCCACCTGTGTTCAGTTTTTCCTTTTGTCTTGTTTATTCTGCTGCAGCTTCAGTGAAGCGTTGTGGTCCAGGCCGGTCTGGACTCGCTGGGTGTTCCTGTTGCTGCGTGGCTGGACTGGTTAACAGGCCGGGGGAAGACCTTTTGTCTCTCTCCGGCCTCCCAATGCCAGTCAGAGCCAGACTTCTTATCACCAGTCAGACAGTACAGCACACTGATTCACCACCTACAAACTGAGCTCCAAGTATCAGTATCTCTATCTATCTATCTATCTATCTATCTATCTATCTATCTATCTATCTATCTATCTATCTAATAAAGTATCTATCTATCTATCTTATAAAGTATCTATCTATCTATCTATCTATCTATCTATCTATCTATCTATCTAATAAAGTATCTATCTATCTATCTATCTATCTAATAAAGTATCTATCTATCTAATAAAGTATCTATCTATCTATCTATCTATCTAATAAAGTATCTATCTATCTATCTAATAAAGTATCTATCTATCTAATAAAGTATCTATCTATCTAATAAAGTATCTATCTATCTATCTATCTATCTAATAAAGTATCTATCTATCTATCTAATAAAGTATCTATCTATCTAGCTATCTATAAACTGAGTTAAAATGGATCAAAGACAAAAGAAAAGTAAAATGACATAAAAGAGATGCAGTTTAATAAAAGCTAAGACTAAAACTAGGTTAAAAAGAAATTAAAAGACAATAGAAATAGAAAAATTCAATCAATTAGACGATGATAAAAAAAAAGCGTAGAAACAAATACAATAAAATAGAATAAAAAAAACTATAAATAAATCAAAAGCCAGGCTGAACAGGTAGGTAGCAACTGATTAAAGTAGTCAAATATGTGTAGGGGAGTGGAATAAAGTAGCATAAAGTGAAAATACTTAAGTACAAGTACGTCAAAATTGTACTTTAAGTGTAACTGCAGCCCCATACATTTGAAACTTGCTTGAAAAGTGGACTGTGAAGGAAGGAGAGATGGGGAGGGAGGTCAGGAGAAAGTGTGGCTGTTTGAGGCAGGAGGGCAGAAGTTACTCAGCAGCAAAAAGTGCAACAACATTTAAATGGGAAAGAAGTAATTTTGCCTTTCGTCTTGTAGCTCTTCGTCTCTCTGGTTGTTTGTTCATGCAGCGATCGGCTGTGTAACAACTCTGTGGTTAAGGTCCGGTTAGGTTTAGGCACAAAAAACACTTGGTTTGGGTTAAAATGATCACTTAGTGCAGGGGTGTCAAACATGTGGCCCGCGGGCCAGAACCAGCCCGCCAATGAGTCCAATCTGGCCCACTTTCCTTCCTGTCTTCTTTTCCTTTCTTTTTTTGCTTTCTTCATTTGTTTGTTCCTTTCTTCCTTCTGTTCTTCCTTCCTACCTTTCTTCCCTCCTTCCTTTTGTCTTTCTTTCCTTCCTTCCTTCCTTCCTTCCCTCCATCTTTTTAATAATCCGGCCCACATGAGATCAAATTAGTTTGTATGTGGCCCTTGAATGAAAGTGAGTTTGACGCCTCTGACTTCGTGTGTAGTATCAGAGCAGTGGGTCTTTAGAGCAGTAGGCTTTTGTTTTCAGGGTAGCAGGTAATCTTAATATTGGCTTTCTGTCCAATGGGAAGTTTTTTCTGACTATTTCGGAGTAATGGCCCATGGGACCAACGGCATGACACTGTCACTGATAATTCTCCGTAGATTCATCACTATGAACCACACTGAACATGTCATTAAGAGTTATTATAAAAAATATTCATTATAGTTGCTTTAAAGGGTCACCAAAGTTAGTATAATTCATCCTAAAGGTCACATTAATGTCTACATTTCTATAATGGTGTCAAAACTAATACAATTCAAACATTTTAAGACTTTTTCTCAATTGAATACTGAAATATTTAACAATAATTTAGGTTAATGCTCTAATATAATGTTAATAGGAAGAAAAAAGGGGATAGGTTTAACACATTTTAGTTGCAGAATTGACAGTTTTTTGGCATGTTTCCTTTTCCTTTGGTTGCTATCCAGAATAAACTACTGTGAGAAAAAACAAAACAAAAACAGCCTGTCAGAGCATCTTCGGCCCTTTTTGCCAGTGATGTAAATTGATGTAAATGTGCTCCCTGTGTTGCTCAGGTGATCAGGGAGCATCCGCTGTATTTCATCAGACCATTATGTTTCTGCATTAATTACTGCCTGCAGCTGTAGAGCAGCAGGGATAAAACAAAGGGCTGAATTATTCCTGACAGTGAGACTAATGACAGTATTTTTCTTGCCATATAATCCAATATAACCAAATTCACTTGCAGAGAAGGATTAGCTGTTTGTTCACCGAGGTTTGAACTGCAGCAGCTCCCAGAGGAGCGGTGATCACTCCGCTGATCAACTAGATAAATAAATGGCCTCTTAAATTTATGTTCTTTCTGATCTCCAACAGAAGACAAGCTGGCCTTCACAACTGTGCACGTTGGCAGCTTCAAATGGCAGGGAAGTCGCTGTGTGCAAAGTTTCACCTTCAATAAATCCTCCAATTTGATGCCAGAAAGGTGCACTTGGCACCCACGTTGTTACCACAGGGACAAGAAAGGCTACAGATTGTACATGAGTGGTGCAGCTTTCTCTGAACAGAGTGCTCACCTGCTGTTGTTCAAGGGACAGTTTGTCCTTTTTAGATTGTCACTTGTGTGGAAAAGATTGGCTCTCAGCCTTTAAAGCAAAAACTACCATTTAATTTGTCCAAACAGAGGGAATGATGATGAGATTTTACTGAAAATAAAAAGCCCATTTTCTATTGAGACACACTTTTCTCCAATAAAATCAACACCACATTCAGGCTAGCCTCTGAGTCCTCATCACACTACAATGGCCAATGCTAAATTTACTTTAGTGAACATTAATGAAAGTCTAAATGAGAACAGGCAGATAAATCAACTTTGTATTGGTCAGCTAGGCGATGTACTGATGTCTTTGTTGGATTTTGACAAACCTCCGTGCCACCTTTTGTGCACTAAAGAAGCAGTGTGTCACCTTTATAATAGTTTTGTCTACACCCTGAAGTGCTCTAAGAAAATAAGGACCAGCAAATATTTTATTAGGAATTTTATTTTTACACCAATATTGCCTCTGAAAATACTGTCAATTTTCTGATGCAACCCTAAATAAATGTAATTCTTATCAGTTGACAGGTGGGAGTAGAGCCCCTTTAAACTGTAGGGCCTCTCCACTGGGTTTTACTTTACGGCCCATGTAATATTTTCCTGCTGTGTGGAAGCTGTCCTAGAGGCTAACTTTAGCAGAACTTTATTATATTTGGATAAGTTTACACTCTAGCATAGCTTTACATTGGCTAAACACACTGATTATAGTACTCGTCTTGAACGCCTTTCTTTTTTTAACGTCGAAAGTGAAACATACCTATGGACTGTAGCTAGGTTATGTAACAGTATGCTTGTACATTTTTTTCTTATCATGCTTAGTAATAACTCAAAAACTAATTAACTACACTAATGAACTGAAACAACAACTGAAATGCTAATCTTTAGCCTTGAGCCTGTTAGCTTTAGTACAAGTTCGTTAGCCCAAGTCCGATAGTCTGATATCATTTAGCCATCGTATTTAAATTCTTGTTTTAAAACAAGTCAGCTGGAAACATTCAGTCTCAGCTTGACACTGCACTTATAACCAATGGCTAGTTAATGCTGAAAATTGGCTCATGACAGTTGTTTTTATTTGATTTTAGGTCGCAAAATCAATGATAGCTTAAAGTCCACCTGTGTGAAATCTGGGATAAATTATTCCAAAACATAAAAGTAATTTATTTATCATTATTAGCTACATTCAGATCGCTTTATTTAACATTTGCAAACTGACTGAAAATGCCGCTCTCTATTACTATCATTTGATCTTTCTCTTTTAGTTCTCTTTTCTTCTAAGGAAAAAAAAAAAAAAAAAAAAAGATCTGAACTGAAAATTATCTCCCGTCTTGAAGGAGCCTGAAAAAGGTGGCCATGAAAAACATTCCTCAGAAGTTCAAAGTAAAAAATGTCATGCCTTCCTCTCTGTGGATATAAATAAATAAATAAGAATTTGAAGAAAAAGGGCAGAAGATGGCTTTTAATCCTTTGGCTTTTGATTCTGCAGTTTGAGGTGGCGGAGATATGAAGCGTCTGACTGTGAGCTGTGACGCTATCGGCTAATGTTATGAAATGTCCTGACGACGGCTGGCTGCCTCGGGGAGGGTCGGGGGGGAGTTTTTAAAGAATGACCTGCTGGTTATGGAAGTTTATTAGTGAAAACAACTGTTCCTCAAGAAGAAAACAAATTCAATCCACATTGAAAGGCTTGAAACAATGAAAGGTTGCACAGGGACACAAAACAGGCTCTGAATGCTTTTGTTTTCTCCTTTTAAATGATTGATTCTTACCTTCAAAAGACAGAGCTTATACCTTAAAATGAATACTATGAATTCTATTTTTCCTTATTATATTGCAACGAGAGGCTTGTATCTCCTTTAATTTAGTAAATTTATGAATTTTTAACAGTTCCAATGTCACAAAGGGCGCGTATTACAGCCTGGATTATGTTTTTTTTTTAGAAATGTCAGTGTTGGTCACTCGACTGAAATATCTGAAACAACTGTTGGATGCATTCCCATTAAATTTAATGTTCCTCGGAGACCAAATCCCAGTGAATTTAGTGATTGTTTTACTTTCCCTTTAGCACCACCAGCAGGTTGACATTTGAGGCTTTGAGTGAAATGTCATAACAGCTATTGAATGGATTGCAATGAAATTTGGTACAGATTGTAATCGCCCTGAGGGAACCCCGACGTTCTCATCAACCTCAGCTGTACTTTGTGTTTACTGATACTTAGGAAATGTTGTGAAATGTTAAATATTACGTTTACCTCCGAAGTTGGAAGTCGGAGTTTGGGAATGACTTCACCCGAGTTGAATTGTTCCAGTTCAAGAAGTCAGAAAACCAGTTCGAGTCAGGTTAGACATTGATAGCCAGTTTATAAAAACACATTTTACGCATACAATCACCATAGCAACACATCCACAGATAGATGTTGGACAATGCTGCATGTACGACTAATTCCTTTCCTTCCTTCCTACCTTCCCTCCCTCCTTACTCCTTTGCTTCCTTCCTTCCTCCCTTCCTCTTTTCCTCCTTACCTACCTTCCTTCCTTCCTCCTTTACTCCCTCCCTCCCTCCTTACTCCTTTCCTTCCTTCCTTCCTTCCTTCCTTCCTTTTTTCCTCCTTACTCCTTTCCTTCCTTCTGTCCTTCCTTGACCTGAGGACAACAGGAGGGTTAATGAGACACAAATAAGACTAAAACTGCTAATAAACAGGATATTACTTCAATTTTTATACTGTTGATGCACAGAGCTACCATCTTGGATTTTGAGGTCGGGGCTTGTGAGGTTCATCTGACTTTCTGAGACTTCAGGGGTCGGGCCGGTTGATATTTCTGACTGGGAACTTCCAAGAACAACTGGATCATACCGTAACATGCCTGCAAAACATCCATAGTTAGAAGTTGGACAGTGCTGTGTGTACGACTGATTTAATGAGATACAAATAAAAATAAAACCGCTAATAAACACTGTTAATGCACAAGGCTAACATCTTAGATTTTGAGTTGGGTTGTGGGGTTTGTTGGACTTTCCGAGGTTGGAAATCAGACTTCAGGGGGCGCGTGGTACCTTGCCGGTGGAAAAGCAACAGGTTCGTAAGAGGTGCTTGGATTAGCACCAACTGAGCACTGGCTCTAGCACTAGCTCCAAACCAGCACTGGCTCCAACTCGGTGGAAAAGGGGTAATTATGAGCAAAAAACAAAGAAAAAAGCTTACTTCACCCTAATTTGGTTTTATTCCATGTTCATAATATTCACTAATGCAATCTTCTAAAGTATTTGTTCTTTTTTTTCTCTACCTCTTGACTGAAGACTGAATAAAAAGAGCAAACGTGTAAATGGTCTTCTCTACTCTGAGCTGCAAACGTTAGCATTTCAGCAACTAGCCATCACTTCCTCACTTGTGGGAGCACAAACATAAAAACTAACGTCGTAATTAGAATTTAATTATTTGGTTTTAGCCCCAGGCAGCTGGTTCAGAGTGAATCAGGATGAAAGAAAGTGGTCAATATATGTCACTATAATGAAAATCTCCGAGCCTAAACACATAGTCCTCAATTCAGACATATTCAGGAGCTGCTTAGTAACAATTGATCCTGTTGTTCTTCATTCGTTCCTTAATCGTTCCTTTATAACCTCTTAGGATTTTGATGATTTAACCCTCCTGTTGTCCTTAAGTAATGGAAGGAAGGGAGGAAGAAGGAAAGGAGGGAGGAAGGAAGGAACGCAGGGAGCGAGGAAGGAAGAGGGAGGTAGGAAGGAGAGAGGAAGGAAGGAAGGAGGGAGGAAGGACAGGCGGAAGGGAGGAAAGAAGGAACAGTCAAAACAGACAGGGTCAATTTGACCCGGGAGGACGACACGAAGGTTAATGAAAAGGTTAGCGTGTTGGTTCATAAATTAAAATAAGCACTGGTGTTTTTACTGTGCAGTTTTACCTCCACAGTGTCCTATATTACTAACTAAACATCCATTTTACTTGTGTTTGTATTATATTTTCTAAAGATGTGACTCATGCTACCATCCGACTAGACTACATGTTGGATTTAGAGCTGCTTTACTTTCTTTCTTTCTTTCTTTTTCTTACTTTTTTTTTAAATAATGCAAGCAGCCTTTCACTCTTCAGTCTGACTCAGCTGCAGCAGCATGACTAATCACAGTGTCTGAATAAAAACCAGTAACCATCAACTCTAACTGAGCTCAACCTTGTGTTTGTATGGCGGGTTTTCAACATGTTTTTTGTCGGCTGCCAGAAACCTTCAGACCATCCTTGAGCATCAGATGTGCGACGTGTTGATCATTTAAAGTTTTAGCATTGTGTGTATTCTTTAGGGAAACTCAATGTACCCACTTTTATAACTCTGTGTCATCCTCAAGCTGAAAGTGCTTCTATTTAATTGACCATAATGAAAAATATCTCCTTGAATCTCTTAGTAGTTCTTTCTATCAATACTTGAGAATACAGTTATTAATTAAAAGAAATGAAAAAACACTCACTCTGACTGAGTAACAAATTAAGTGAAAACAAAGCAGCAATTTAGTGTTAAAATGTGCTGCTTTCAGTCCAGGAAGTAGCTGCACCTGGCTGAAAATTAACCACAATATTCATCACAGCATCCGACTCCGTTCTGGCTGCGGAGAGAGCATCCGAACCTGAATCAAACCTGGATCAACTTTAGTTTCTGAAGCATGAAATTCACTTTACTGGCAGTTGACCTAACCTTTACATTTTGTTTGGGGTCATATTTGATCAATTTTCATATTTCAGAGTTGCAAAAACACCTTTCACACATTTCTTTCCTTTCCTAATGTGACTCACAACATACAAAAATGGGAATAAAAGGCATCATTTTAAAATCTTGGTGCAGTTTATAGACATTATATTACACAAAAATCAGCATTCAAACATGTTGTATTCATCATATTGGTGTTGAGACTTGAGACTAATTATGAACAGTATGTAAGAGTTAACCTTCCTGTTGTTTTTCCATCTACTGTGCTGTAAAAGTAAATGTTAAGTTTATCATTTTCATGTATGACGTATGAGTGTTTTGGCCATTTAATTGTGAAATGTGTTCTTTGCTATTGAAGTTAAGTCCACTACTACGTCCTCGCCTTGGTCCACATCTGGATAAGTTGAGTTTTGGGATGTGTGGCTGTATGACCACTGCTTTGACCCTGCAAGTCTGCGTGTCCTGAGGAATACTCATTTTAACTATATTAAGGGGTCCGATGGTTACCAGGTTTCTCGCCTGTGCACACATATGGACAAAGGCTTGGGGTCTTGGAAAGGGCAAGACATGATTAAGTGACAGTTGATCATTTATGGTTTAGGGTTTTCCTACGTCCGGGGGATGTGTGACCCTTGTAAGTCATGACATTTGGGTAATAAATCTGCATATATGCAAATGTAATTCTTTATGGCTATTTGTCATTGGCTGAAGTCATATAGGTTGACATGTTTGACCAATCACAGATCATTTATTCGTTCCTTCGGAGACTAGGGTTAGACTAGGGAGAATAGGGTAGGTTTGTTCTTTCCTTGTTGAGATGAGCTGCTTCCACCCTTGTGTGTATGAAGACCATCGGTATTACCATTATTATTATTACCATATTATTACGTTTTTGAAAATGATGGTAATTTAAATGAAACCATACTTAATTTTTTTGTTAACCTCCCCAGAAATGAATTTAAGATCAAAAGAAATGATGTGGATGTGGATGGACTATCACAGACTGGTATATGTCAAAGTTTAGTCATCTTACTTTTTTGAAACCATTTCAATTTGATTTTTTAATGGGAGCACATAATCACACCTGTTGTGTGTCTAAATCAACCTGAAGACAAAAGTAGGGTTAAATTCATTTTTAACCGTACTCATTATGTCCTAACCGACATTTTGTCTCTCACAAACTTGTTTTTTAGAGCATGGGAAGAAAAATAAGGAAAAAAACAAGAGAAAGAGGGAAGGAGATGCTCTTTTTGATTCCTGTGATCACACACTGTGTTTGAATGCTGTCAGATCCATAATATAGTTGTTATTATTTATGTATTTTTCTGTGCTTATTGTCTGAAGTATTGAGAAATTTCATCATGATTCATAAAAACTACCTGACTTGATTGCTTTTAATCATTCATTCAGTTGGTTACTATCTTCACATATACAGCAAAACTACTTGTTAGTCATACCTCTATTCAGTTCTCTTCCTGCTTCCTGTGATCACATACACTATTTAAATGGAGCAGAAGTGACAATATAGTTATTCTCATTTACATATTTTTCTGTTTCTTTTGTCAGACATCGAAAACGGTGTTTTGATCACATTCCAGGAGTCATTACTAAGCTGCTGCTGCTGCTACGGATGAATTCTTTTATCATCATAACATCGTCTGACTAAAAGACTAAAAGTAGGTTAACAGCAGCAGCTTTGTAGTGAGATCAGCTGTTCTGTAATTTCAATGAGAGATCTCTGAGAATATTAGATGTGACAAAGCATTGTTGTATTCAAGTACAAATAGTGTTTCCCCTGCTGGTCCCGCCCACGAGTTCCTGTTTAGCCCCATAGACTTTACATTGTGATGATTTCTTAGAATTTAAAATAATTTTTCTCGGCTCAAGGAACGTTTTACAAATATAAAACCACCATGGACGTTTCTTTTACCATGGTGCTCTATGGGGAAATGCATTTTGGGTTGCAGGGGGATTTTTTGCTGCAATACCGCAAGTGACCACTGGGGGAAAAAAATCGGCTGATAGTTGAGCAGCAGTGCCCTATCCAGCTCTTTTAATACATCCATGCATCGTGCTTTTGGACATTTCAATAGAAAACAAAGCAATCAAACTGATTTTATCACTGATACTCGCTCACCTCGCATTCATTTAGGACACAGTGTAAGAATGGTATTGATCTTCTCATCTAATAGGAGAGAAAATAAGCGATTTCTTTAAGGTATGATTGCTGAATCCAGAAGAATCAAACTGCTAGCCTTTCACAGGAGTGTTTGAATCATTTTTAGTTCAAATATGAGACTGTGGTGGTGAAGAAAGAGCTGAGCCAGAAGGCAAAACTCTCTATTTACCAGCCGGTCTGCGTTCCAACCCTCACAAGCTTTTGGATAGTGACTGTAAAAAATGAGATCATGGATGCAAGAAGCTGAAATTAGCTTTCTCCATAGAGTGTCTGGAGCCTTAGAGATAGAGTGAGGAGTAGAGCCGCTTCTCCTCCACATCGGAAGGAGCCAGCGGAGGTTGTTTTGGGCACCTGGTTATGATGCCTCCTGGTCGCCTCTCTCTGAAGGTATTCCAGGCACGTCAAACTGATACGAGACCCTGGGGCAGACTGCAGGGTTTACATAACTCTCCTGGCCTGGGAACGCCTCGGGATTCCCCAGGAGAAGCTGGAGGGCGTTGCTTGGGGGGAAGGATGTTTGGGTTTCCTTACTCAGCCTAATGGCACCACGACTCGGTCACGGATAAGTGGCGGAAAACGAATGGTTGGAAATTGATGGTTGGATGGAAGTTCAAACAATGAAACAATGAGAGTTATGAAAGATAGAGAGTTGAATTGGGACACATTTCTTGTACAGTGCCTCCTCTCTGTGTTTCTCTCTCTTTCTGTTTCAGTATGGTAGCCATCTGTAGTCTGCTGATAATCAGACACAGTTTTTAATATTCTGAACAGTGCAGCGTGGCCAAGAGGAGCTGCTGTGAATACCCTGCTCTGAGTGAGCGTGCACGCGTGACCAAACTTTCTGTCGGCTTAAAAAAGAGGGAAATCACATGAGCGGGATCATGCACACGTGTCCGTTAATTACACAGATGCCATATTGGACATGGTGAATTATGCTGATCTGTGACACTAAAGGAGAAGACTATCAGAGAGTAGCTATCAGACATGTGCATCAATCCTGACATCCCGCTGCAGTTTAATATGAGATTGTGGAGCTTTTTTTTTTTTTTAGCGTGCTTTGGAAACTTATATGTCCTCTCACGAGCTCGTAATTTCTAAAATCATTAGACGCACAGAGTCGTTTCAATCAATAGATCGCTTCCCCCCCGGGCTACAGCTGTTTTGTGATACTGCTTTAATTTACATTTTATAGCCAGAGGATGCTGTCTGTTGCACATCCTGCCCTGTCGCTTTGCACATCCTCTAATGTCCTGTTGTCCTTGTGCTTCACTCTGCAGCCAGGAGAGAGAGAGAGAGAGAGAGAGGAGTCATTTTAATAATTCCTGTCTCGACATTGTAACATGAGAACGAGCTAGAATATTTATGCTATTCTGCCTTGAGAGTTCAATGATTATTATAAAACAGCGGCTTCAATTACTGAGATCGTTTCGGTCAAAGGCAAACAGACAAGAGGAGAGCCTTGGTTTACAAGGACGATGGTGGAAAATAAATATCCTCTCTCTCTCTCTCTCTCTCTCTGTAGTGCTGTTGTCAAGGAAGTATGCAACAAAAAACCCAGAACAGAGAAAGAGTGTCAGGGTACAATTTATTTTCCTTGTGTGCACGTGTCCATGCGGTGTTGTGTCTGCTACACGTGGAGCTCTCCATTTGTTGGAGTGCTTTGGCCTGTGTGGGGGCGGCTGTTCTCTTTGCTGGTAAAATAGCACACACATGCTACATGGCAGATGTTGACTATGGCGGCTCCAAACACCTGTTTTCTTTTAGTGTGTGTGTGTGTGTGTGTGTGTGTGTGTGTGTGTGTGTGTGTGTGTGTGTGTGTGTGTGTGTGTGTGTGTGTGTGTGTGTGTGTGTGTGTGTTTCCACTGTATCCACAACAGCAGGACAAGCAGAAGGTGGTGTGAGGGTAAAGAGGATGATTTGACCCGTGCAGAGGAAAGGACCAGGACCAGTCAGTGTTTTTGTACTAGTTTTATTGGTAGAAATAGAAACTGAATTATTACACATCATTATAACAAATACAACACACACAGTCAGAGGAAAGCAAAGAAGCAAGCTAACAAAAATATAGCAAAATGCACACACTAACACAAAGGGTATGGACATAGAAAATAGATTATGTATGCAAATAAATGATTAAATAATAATAATAGTAATTTAAAGGAAAGAACAACAGGAAATAATTAGTTAAAAATTCAGTATTATCTGATAAACCTCCAAATATCAGCAGACTATCCTGTTTAAATGGAAAAAGTCGGTCCCCCCTTCTCATAGGTGATGGGTGATGGCGGACATGGTGGCTCATCTCAGAGTGGAACAACTAAGATTTATAACCCAGGGCTCGGAAAGAAAGTTCAAAAAGCTTTGGCAACCGCTCCTGCTATAGGTTGAGAAGCTCCCTGTCGAATAAATAATTACAATGGCCCTGTGAATTTATTTATTTTGTAATTTTTAATTTTTTTTTTTATTTGTCTTATTTTTTAAATTTATTATTGATTTTTTTTAATCTTATTTTTTTGTTTTGTTTTATTTATTGATTTTTTTAATTTATTATTGATTTTTTTATCTTATTTTTTGGCCAGATGGAAGGAAGGAAAAGAGGAAGAAGGAAACTGGGCTGGATTGGACCTCTCGGCGGGCTGGTTCTGGCCCACGGGCCGCATGTTTGACACCCCTGCTGTAGACGGTTACTGACACAGAAGCCAGAGCAGATAACTGATGGTAACAACCCGGAGCAGAGTGATTCATGAAAGTGTGAAACCTTGTGACGTTTGTGGACAGATGCGTAGATGTGTGTCACAGGTCTCTGGAGCATATCTTAACCCTCGTGTCGTCCTCCCGGGTCAAATTGACCCCGTCTTATTCTTCTTTCCTCCCTTCCTTCCTTCCTTCCGTCTGTACTTCCTCCAGCCCCCTTTCTTCCCTCCTTCTTTCCTTCTTTCTTCCTTCCTCCCTTCTGTCTGTCCTTCCTTCCTTTCTTCCTTCTGTCCTTGCGTTCATCTGCCCTTCCTTCCTTCCTTCCTTCTGTCCTTCCTTCCTTTCTTCCTTCTGTCCTTCCTTCCGTCTGCCCTTCCTTCCTTTCTTCCTTCCTCCCTTCTGTCTGTCCTTCCTTCTTTCCTTCCTTCCTTCTGTCTGTCCGTCCTTCTCTATCTCACTTTCCTACCTTTCTTCCCTCCTTCCTTTTGCCTGTCTTTCCTTCCTTCCTTTATTTCCTTTCTTCCTTCTGTCCTTCCTTCCATCTGTCCTTCCTTTCATCTGCCCTTCCTTCCTTTCTTCCTTCCTCCCTTCCATCTGTCCTTCCTTCCTTTCTTCCTTCTGTCCTTCCTTTCATCTGCCCTTCCTTCCTCCCTTCCATCTGTCCTTCCTTCCTTTCTTCCTTCTGTCCTTCCATCTGTTCTTCCTTCCTCCCTTCTGTCTATCCTTCCTTCTTTCCTTCCTTCCTTCTGTCTGTCCGTCCTTCTCTATCTAACTTTCCTATCTATCTTCCCTCCTTCCTTTTGCCTGTCTTTCCTTCCTTCCCTTATTTCCTTCCTTCCTTCCTTCCTTCCCTCCATCTTTTTAATGATCCGGCCCACATAAGATCAAATTGGTCTGTATGTGGAGAAAATTAGTTTGACACCTCTGCTTTAGATTTATAGTTATCCTGCAAAATACTGCTGAGAAAGATGCAACACAGCATCAGTTACTGCTGCTGCTGTCTTCATTCATGCTGCTGTGAACCAATAACTGCTTCAATACTATAAGTTTTAATTAGTTAGACTCATGAACACGGATCACGTTTGGCTTGATATCGGTTTAGTTAATCGTGACTGGATTCCAGAGCAGCACATTTTTTACCCATATAACATTCCTTCTTTCCTTCCTCCCTTCCCTCCTCCCTTCCTTCTTTCCTCCCTCCATCCTTCTCTCTCTCTTTCCTCCCCATTACCTTCCTTCTTTCCTCTGTCCTTCTTTCCTTCCTTCCTCTTTTCCTTCCTTCCTCCCTCTCTCCTTCTCTCTCTCTTTCCTCCCCATCACCGTCCTTCTTTCCTCTGTCCTTTCCTTCCTTCCTCTTTTCCTTTCTCCCTCCCTCCCTCCCTCCCTCCCTCCCTCCCTCCTTCTTTCCTCCCTCCCTCCTACCTTCCTTCCTTCCTTCCCTCCTACCTTCCTTCCTTCCTTCTTTCCTTTCCTCCTTTCCTCCTTTCCTCTCTCCCTCCCTCCTACCTTCCTTCCTTCTTTCCTTTCCTCCCTCCCTCCCTCCCTTCCTCCCTTGTTCCTTCTTCCTCCTTTCCTTCCTTCCTTCCTTCTTTCCCCTTTCCTTCCTTCCTCACTCCCTCCCTCCTACTTTCCTTCCTCCCTTCCTTCCTTGACTCCAGGACAACAGGAGGGTTAATGCTGTTTTTCATAATCGTGACTGGATTCCAGAGCAGCAGATTTTTTTTTTTACCCATATAACAAACCAGCGACGTCATTTTCCACTCTCAGGATAAATCACCTCTGCGGCACGAGGCTGTGGTATTAATAAAGCAGTTGAGTCTCCTTCTTTTCTATGCAGACGCAACATTTAGTGTAATTACATAACAGCGGCAATCTTCACCTGATCTGTCCCTCTGCTCCGAGCTGCCTGTGCTCTGAGAGATTGTCATCAGGCCGGGAAATTGAGTCTGGTTATCTGAAGGGAGCTCTAACAGACAGGGCAGTTACTGGCTCCCCTGCGTCTGACTCCTGGCGAGATTAAAAAACACTGGATGTCAGCCCAGGGGTAGGTGGGGGGAGCGCGGGGGGGGGGGGGGGGGGGGGGGGGGTTCATGGTTCTGCGTGGCATTCTGGGATATTGCTGCTATAACCTTGATTGAAGGAGTCCCAGCTGTTTGGTGGATTTTTAAATTCATCTTTTCATCTGTCCTTCCTTCCTTTCTTCCTTCTGTCCTTCCTTCCATCTGCCCTTCCTTCCATTCTTCCTTCTGTCCTTCCTTCCATCTGCCCTTCCTTCCTTTCTTCCTTCTGTCCTTCCTTCCATCTGCCCTTCCTTCCATTCTTCCTTCTGTCCTTCCTTCCATCTGCCCTTCCTTCCATTCTTCCTTCTGTCCTTCCTTCCATCTGCCCTTCCTTCCTTTGTTCCTTCTGTCCTTCCTTCCATCTGTCCTTCCTTCCTTTCTTCCTTCTGTCCTTCCTTCCATCTGCCCTTCCTTCCTTTCTTCCTTCTGTCCTTCCTTCCATCTGTCCTTCCTTCCTTCTGTCCTTCCTTTCATCTGCCTTTCCTTCCATTCTTCCTTCTGTCCTTCCTTCCATCTGTCCTTCCTTCCTTTCTTCCTTCCATCTGTCCTTCCTTCCTTTCTTCCTTCTGTCCTTCCTTCCTTCTGTCCTTCCTTCCATCTGCCCTTCCTTCCTTTCTTCCTTCTGTCCTTCCTTTCATCTGTTCTTCCTTCCAGCTGTTTGGTGGATTTTTAAATTCATCTTTTCATCTGTCCTTCCTTCCTTTCTTCCTTCTGTCCTTCCTTCCATCTGTCCTTCCTTCCTGTCCTAGGTGGGGGGAGTGAGGGGGGGGGGGGGTGGGGGGAATTCATAGTTCTGCGTGGCATTCTGGGATATTGCTGCTATAACCTTGATTGAAGGAGTCCCAGCTGTTTGGTGGATTTTTAAATTTATTTATTTATTTATTTGTTCAGCTGGTAAACAAAGCGGGTGCGAGTAAGGACGAACGTGAGGCTCTTTGCGGCACTAATCCCTCTGAGATTACTAATGCTGCACTTTCACTTTCACAAAAACACATAATCCAGTCCTCTCAAGTCTGTTTAACCTGCTAACACACAATATATATATGTGTGTGTGTGTGTGTGTGTGTGTGTGTGTGTGTGTGTGTGTGTGTGTGTGGTGTTGATTGTGATGTAGAGCAGCAGGTACACACACAAACACCCTCCCAGTTTTTTTTTTTCTCCCCCTCCCCAAATCCTGGGCTCTCATTACTCTGGCCCGAGGAGAATTGATCAAACAATGCGGTGGAACACACAGCGCTGTGATAACGAGCCAACAGCCAACTAATTATCTGCTCTTAGACCTCCTATAGGAAAACTATCTTCTCTGGCCCAGCACAGACATTGCGAGTGTCCTCCAGCACATTATATATTTCACTATCAGCCAACGAGCCCTTTCATCGACTCCCTTTCAGTGTCCGGGAGAGGAGGACGGACTCTGGATCATCAAGCTTAAAGCAGAGGAGGTCACAACAAGAACAATATGATACACAGCAGCAGCAGCAGCAGCAGCGTGGCACTCAGAAGAAAAGCAAATTAACATCTCTGTGCTCAAAACTCTCAATCTGTAATTTTCTGTGTGTTCAAACAGAATCAGAGTATTTGTGAAGCAGTCTCGCTTCACTGTCGCTGATTTGCAGAAAAAAACATAATTAAGTGTCGTATAATTTTGAGCTTGTGTGCACAATGGCTCTAATTACAGTAAATGTGTTTTTAGTGTTTCACAACAACAACAACATATTCTGAGAGTGTTTTCATCAGCAGGAGAAACAAGTTAAAACTCTCCATTATTTCTGTTTTTAGACAAAATACCTCCAAATTTTGTGATATATGCTTAAACCTTCAATAATCATATTATAAGTTTACAGAATTTCATTATTTTTAGCTTCATAACTAAGATAGAGAGAACCCTAACCCTAACCCTAACCCTCCCATTGGAAGATTGGTGGTTCGATTCCCCGCTCCTCCAGTCCACATGTCGATGTGTCCTTGGGCAAGACACTTAACCCCAAATTGCTCCCGTTGCTGTGCCAACGGTGGGTGAATGTGAATGAATGGTTGGATTCCCCTGATGAGCAGGTTGGGACCCTGCGTGGTAGCCCCTGCCATCAGTGTATGAATGTGTGTGAATGGGTGAATGACATGGTGGTCGTAAAGACTAGAAAGGCGCTATATAAGTACAAGTACACCCTTGCACAAGATAGTGCAAGGGTGCACTATCATGATGTACGCCTGTAAGTAACAGCTCCCAAAAAACCACAATGGCTGTCGCTTTGCTCCCCGCTTTATGCTATGCTAGGCTAAACCCTCCCTGAACATCAGACTTTAGTAACATGTTAAAGTGTTGATTTTTTCTTATGTCAATGTGATAAAGTGTTCTTTGTGTAACTATGTCCTCTCTTTGTCCTCTCACATGCATGCTGACATAATTACAAACTGTAAGGACACACCTGTCCCCTGAGAAATACACGAAAGCCAGAATCACCTCTACCGGCCCTCGTCTTCAGGGATTTGCTGCTCAGTCTGATTTAAGGTGTTGTCAGCTAGTCAATGTTTTGAAGGAGCACTCATCCTGAGCAGTGAGAGGACACCACTGCAAAAATTGGCAATGCAACCGCTTCGTCTGCCTCAAATAAGAACATCTGAAATGAGGTGAGGTGTAATTCAAGAGGTGGGCTGTTAAGAGGAGCTTTCAGACAGATACATAGATGTCTGTGGTGGAAACTGAATAATCAGCTCTGGTATTTGAGTTCAGCAGTGATTGCATAGTAAAAAGAAAAAGAAGAAGAAGAAAATAAATGTCTTTCCCTCCCCACTGCTGCTCGCTTTGCTCCGTCCCGGCTCTCAGGTTGTTTCCCCTGAGACCAATTCCTTCGCCTGCAGAATAGCAATCTGCCGCGCTGACGCAGCCGATGACTCAGGACCTGCTGAATAAAAATGATCCTCTGACATCATGTTAGGCGCAAGCCACGCAGACGAGGATGGCCGCTGAATAACTAAACCACGGCCGATCGATGTTGTTATTCTGCTTATTATTCTGCTCACATCGGTCTCGTAGCTTTCTGCTGCTTTAAAGCTCACATGCAGAGGTGTGTGTGTGTGTGTGTGTGTGTGTGTGTGTGTGTGTGTGTGTGTGTGTCTCTGACTCCAGGTGATTATGAAATATTATTTTCTTCAAGTTTAAACTGTAAGCCTGACCTTTGAGCCAAACCCATTTCAACATGGCTTAAGTGCTTTTTGTTGGAGGAGGTCGTTATAAGAGTAAATTTATGGTATGAATCAAATTTCACTCCAGTTTTATTCATAATGAACATGAACACCTCCAGATGTTTGAAAACATAAATATATTGTACGCTGCTTTGACTAATAATTTGTGTCTTATATGGGTTTCTTCTTCTTCTTCTTCTTCTTCTTCTTCTTCTTCTTCTTCTTCTTCTTCTTCTTCTTCTTCTTCTTCTTCTTCTTCTTCTTCTTCAAGATCCAGACTCTATGAATATAAAGCACCTTTAACCCTCCTGTTGTCCTGGAGTCAAGGAAGGAAGGAAGGAAGGAAGCTGGAAGGATGGAAGGAAGGAAGGACAGTAGCAGGGAGGAAGGAAGGAAGGAAGGAAGGAAGGAAGGAAGGGTTAAAGTCTTATTGCTGCTTCAGCTGGATGTAAAGAATGATGTATGTATTCAAAGAGTATTTTTTTATATTTCTTAAAACATGTCTGGAGGCGATCTTTAACCCTCCTGTTGTGCTCAGGTCAAGGAAGGAAGGACATGAGGAAGGAACGGAGGAAAGAGAAAGGAAGGAATTGGGGAAAGAAGGAAATGAGGAAGGAAGGGAGGAAAGGAGGAAAGAAGGAAGGAAGGGAGGAAAAGAGGGAGGAAGGAAGGAAGGAAGGAAGGAAATGAGGAAGGAAGGAAGGAAATAAGGAAGGAACGAAGGAAGGGAGGGAAGAGGAAGGCAGGAAGTGGGGAAAGAAGGAAATGAGGAAGGAACAAAGGAAGGGAGTAAAGGAGGAAAGAAGGGAGGAAACGAGGGAGGGAGGAAAAGAGGGAGGAAGGAAGTAATGAAGGAAGGAGAAAAAGAGGAAGGAAGTAAGGAGGAGAAAGAAGGAATGAGGAAGGAAGGAAGGAGGAAAAGAGGAAGGAAGTAAGGAGAGAGAAGGAAGGAAGTGAGGAACAGTCAAAAGAGATTTGACCCGGGAGCACAACAGGAGGGTTAAATCTGAAATAGAAAATATTTTCCTTGGTAATTATTAATTTGTGTTTTTATTTTCTGGTCTACTTCATTTTAATCAACATCCTCCAGTTTGAACACATGACACAATCAAACATGGTTAAAATGAGAGCAGTCGGGATTCATCAATAGCACATAATGTCAAACCTATCTCATTACTTTTAGACCGGGTCTTATATAATGAATGGAAACATTGAATGATTCACATCTTGCTTTGTTTTGTGTTACATCAAAGTGATAATTTACCTTCTATCATTACATGACCCACACTCAGAGTCCAACCACTGTATCATAGCCCGAGGCCTTTCACCAGATAAACTACAATATAATCCCCGAGATCATCAGCGCTCAAGCTTCCCATTGCAGACATAAATCAATACATTCAACCCCGCAGTGTCATGGTGTCATTACTTTTTTAGATAGCACACTTCAGTTTCTTAAAATTGCTCTAATCAGCCATGTTTCACCACGTTTTACTCTCTACAGGAGACAATAAAAATCCCAAGGCTACTTTTAGATTTGAGGGAGTGATACTGATGTCACTCACACCTCTTTATTCACTCCTCCTGCTGCTGCAGATGCAAATAGATATTCATTGTTAAGCTATTGATTCAAATGTGCAACTGAGTCACTGAGTGCAACACGTTTCACCCGGTACATGTCGTGCTATGCTCTCTGCCTTTGCTCGTGCTGCATTCATGGACACAGTGAATTATGTTAAAATGACACTCCTGTTTGAATAACCCTCCTGTTGTTTTCAGGTCAAGGAAGGAAGGAAAGGAGTAAAGAGGAAAAGAGGAAGGAATTTAGGAGAGAAGGAAGGAAGGAAAGGAGTAAGGAGGAAATGAGAAAGGAATTTAAATTTAAGAAAGAAGGAAAGGAGGAAGGAAAGGAGGAAGGAAAGGAGGAAGGGAAGGAAGGAAGGAAGTAAAGGAGTAAGGACGAAAAGAGGAAGGAATTTAGGAGGGAAGGAAGGAAGTAAAGGAGTAAGGATGAAAAGAGGAAGGAATTTAGGAGGGAAGGAAGGAAAGAAAGGAGTAAGAAGGGAGGGAGGGAGGAAAGGAGGAAAGGAGGAAGGAAAGGAAGGAAGGAAGGAAAGAAAGGAGGAAGGAAGCAAGGAAGGATGGAAGGTGGGGGGAGCAAAGAAAGAGGGAAGGAGAGAAACATTAAAGAAAGAGGGAAGAAGGGAGGAAAGAAGGAACAGTCAAAAGAGATGAGGTCAATTTGACCCTGGAGGACGACACGAAGGATAAAGGTAAGTGGAAAGAGTGTAAGATCATTTTACAGGTTAAAAGATTTTGCCCCCTAGTTTCACATTATTTCAATTGAATACCATTCTGTTATCTGTCTACATAGCTGAGTCCTCATCTGATACAGTAAATCATTGGCAGAGCAGACGGTCACACTGAGCCTGATTGCATCCTGATACACAACACAAGAGACACAGACCCCACCAACACAACCACCAACATTAGCTTTCCTACTAAAGTCTCCTTCTTATCTAACTTATAAACATGAACACTTCTTTAGGTTGTTGAATGAGCCACCAAACTGCGGAAAAGTGTGCCGCTAAAGCTAGTTAGCATGCTAGATAGCTAATTAGCTCCTCAGCTGCAGCACATTAGGGGCCATCCACACGGAGACGCTATTTGGTTTAAACGCAGATGTTTTGCATCGTTTTGGCCGATCGTCCAAACGAATACTGTAAACACCTGAAAACGAAGCTTTCTGAAATCTAGTCCCAGGGTGAAAAAATTAGCAAATGCAGCCCTTGAGTGTTCGTTTGGATGGTGAAGACGCATACCTGCGTTTCGATGATGTCATCGCCACACCCCTCGAGCTTAGCCTTCCACCTCTTATATCCCTCTTATAGCCTCTTCTCCGTTTTTGGTGAATTTCTGAAACTGAAACAGCGCCGCCTATAGGCCTGGAATATGAAGTAGCGTGTTGAGTCGTGTTGAGATGGATCCGTTTGTACGCAAATATTCTTTAAACGATGCGAGGGAAAACGGAGGGGGAAAAGATCGTTTTGGTACGTGTGGAGTTGGCCTTAGACAGCGTGTAAATAGACCTATAAATGTCACTTCAGATGTGTTAGGTGCTGCTTTGGTCTGGTTATCTGCTAGCTAATCAATCAAACAACATCCAGCTGAAACTGAAAGACGTTAAGTTTGAAGTTTTATATGAGCGATGTATTTTTAATTCAACTGTATGGAGTTTATTATATTCCTCAGAGTTGCTGCACACACCCACACAACTGTTTTTGCATCTACCTGTGAAACCATTCATGCATTGTAGAGTTCATATGGTCATATTACATTTTAATTTATCATTTTCTTCAATTGATGATCACACAGCACAGCAGACACATTCAAGCAGGATTGAGAGCAGATACATTTCAGTGAACATAAAAGTAATGTGACCTCACCTTTAACCTGGTTAATTAGTCTCCAGGTGCAAGAACAAAACATCTCCCTAAGAGACGTGACAAAACTAATCAGAGATGCTGTCTGTGCTGCTTATAAATGTGTTACCTAGATAATTGGGTTTATAATTAAAGGTTTGTTGTGGCTAGGTAAAAGGCTCAAAACACTTATTCTGATTTCACTTATTCTGCTTGTACATAGTGTGATTGATTGACAGTTGATATAATGTGATTGTAAGCAGATATAAGTGTTTATTAATATATTTATTATTATGTAGAACGCCTTGTGTGGGCATCAGGGTTATTATAGTTATGACATTTTCATTAGTTTTTATTTTTATTTAGTTTTTCAGTTTGCTTTTTTAATTTAAGTTTAATTTAACACGTGATAAAGTAGTTTTAGTTTAGTTTTTATTTAGTTTTAGTCCTAGTTTTAATTTTTCAGGTACAGTATTAGGAGAAAGCCTTGATTAGTAGAAGCTGTAAAGGATGAAATAATGCTGACACTGAGGTTAAAATTAGCTGTGGTCTCCCTACTGGTACTAGCCCGAACAGAGTGCAGTAAAAATGGAGAAAATGAAAAGAAAACTAAGCTGATTTTATCTGCAATTCAGTTTAGTTTTAGTTAGTTTTGCGTTGTTCATTGTAGTTTTTATTTATCTTTCATTTTTTAAACAAAACTCTCTTTTTTTAATTTTTTATTTCCGTTAACTGAATTATTTCTTCACTGCTAATTTTAGTTTTTAGTCTTAGTTTTAGTTAAGTTAACACTGTGAATGGAGGCTGGTGTATTATGAAATAATGAAAAAATGACAATATAACAAAACCTAATTGTGTTCATAATAATAAAATATATTAATAAACACTTAAATGAAAAGTGTACGTTTCTTATAAATGATTAATAGGATCATTTAAAGTAAAGTATTTGTAATCTGAACACCTAAATAAAGACCAACCCTAACCTAACCTGGCATAATAAGCATACTCATCCCAGCGCCTTTGCTCATAATTATATTCCCATTATTTCACACGAGCCACAGAAAGCAGCTGTGCTTTAGTTGGTAATGATGAGGAACGATGAATTCCTACAGTGCTGGAACGCAACACCGTCGCATAGGAGCGCACTGTCGCTCTGAGCTCTGATTGGTCGGCGGCCGGCAGTGGGCGGGCTCACCGGTGAGTGCGGAGACAATAGAGAGAAATCAGCTTCAGGGAGAGAACCAGCAGCGGGGAGACAAGTGACAGGGCAGCGGTAGTCTCGTCTCTGCTCAGGGTTTCAGGCTCCTCTGCGGTTCCGCTTCTTTTTGCACAGTGAAGAAGAATAAATAAATTAAATTAAAGGATCTGCAGCATTTCCTCCTCTTTAAGAAACAGTCAAGTGTTGTCTGAATGGATTGACAGTCGCAGATTTTGCATGCATCACATCCTGAAAGGTAAGATCAGTTCATTTCATGACCCAACCAAACCAATGAACTGCAAATTAAATGTTAATGTGTGTTTCTACGTGTGTTTTTTGAACATGTACAGCTCAGATTCAGCTTGGTGTAAAGTGGCATCTCATTGTATGTCTTTGTGCTGCTACTGTGCTTCATTACAAAGCATCACACTACTGTTGTGTTTACAAGCCAAGCATTGTTTTTGCTCATCAGGGTTTTGCACTATTGTGTATCTGCATTCAATATTTTTTTAAACTATATTCATGCAAATTATATTTTAAATTCAGACACAAAAAAAAAAAAAAAAAAGTTACACCTGCACCATGTGACAATACACTGACTGTGCAGAACAATGGAGAGCCGCTGACAGCCTATTGTGTTCCAGTGTCACATCTGCAATCAATGAAACACTTCATTTGGTTATTGGCATTTTGCTTAATCTAACTTATTGATTTATGCATTCATGCTTTCTCTCTTTCTGCCCCCACACCCCCACCCCCCCCTTCCCACGATCCTACAAAACATGCTCACGTGCACCTGCTCCAGTACTGCGCGTCTTCACATGTACTACACGGTGTGATGGAGATAATGCATGCTTTGTGTCTGCAGAGCTGATGCACAGTTTGCGTCTTTGTGCTGCAGGTTGTGGCAGGTTTTTGTGACTCCCAGACAGCAAACAGTGTTACTGACACTTGTGAGTCTTGTGAAAGAGTGATTTGCTGATACACCGGCTTTGATTTGTGGTATTAAAAGGGAACTCAAGCGGCATCACAAAAGCATTTGGGCTGCAGAGATTATGCTGTCAGGGGCTCTCAGCTGTTTGTTGTGAGACACTGAGATGTCTGGCTGGCTGGTGGTTTTCTTTATACATTGATGCATATGTACACACAGCCACCCAGGAGACAGGGGATCACACACACACACACAGACACACACATGCACACACACACACCAACCGACTGTGCAGAGAAATGAAAGAAAGTCAGAAGAAGAAAGGAAGAGAGACAGATTAAAGCAGACAAAGGATGCAACATTACCTACTGTAGTGTGGGGTTCACAGTAAAAATGGGTTGGCATTAAAGGAGCTCCCAGTGATGTGCCATCGAGCGTGCAGCCACAAAGCCCCAGTGTTCGCAGATGCTGTAGGCCGAGCCAGTTAAAGCCTTGCTGCTTTGATGTGCTCCACAGCTCCATGAGCGCGGTGGGAGCCGACTGCCAAACCCCCCCACCCTCCAAACCCAGAGGACGGAGCCGCCCGCGGGCCGCCACACAGGGAGAGGAGAGACATGCATGCACACACACACAGTGGCAGTGTGAAGGCCAAAGCTGTGGCAGCGCTGTGACAGTTGGCAGGATGGAGTTTTAGCTCTACAAACATTTCCAGGGGAGAGAGCTGCTCACGGGGCAGAAATAATCTCTGTGGTTTTGTTGTATCTCGGTGGGCAGTCAGAGAGTAAGTCAGAGAATAACATTTCGCACACATGTTAGTTCACTGGCGCTGAGTTGAATAGGTAAGAATGACAAAAGGCCAACAAAGACTACTGCAGGAGTGGGAGTCTGTTCATTTTCTGTCAGCAAAGAACATTTTAAAAAATCGACATTTTCTATTGTTGCTTTTAAATACAAAGCACTCTACAAAACTGCACTTAAACCCTCCTGACCTGCTGGAGGGTCTGTCATTAGAAACTCCTGCTGTGCACATTGTTCAAACACACAGAACTGTATTTTAAAATCTAACTGAGATCCCAAAGTTTCCAAAGATAGACCAAATATGTTGGAAATTTGTATAAAATTATGTGAAATATGGATTTTTTTCTTTTGATGGAACAATGCAGGTCTTGTGTCTGAATATTTAAAAGAGTGCAAACATTGTGTAGCTTCCAGAAAGAGCTGGAACGAGATGATACAGGATGTCAATGAGTGAAAACTGGATGTAAAAAGCGTAATGTTTTACTACCAGCCTCTGCTAATAAAATGTGACACCTTATCATTAGAAGTTATAACAAAGGTAAAATAAGAGAGTTTTGTCGTTAGCATTCAACAATGTAGCTCCTATGAGCTTAAACATACATTATATGTGTGGAAACTGACCCAAAAAACCCCATAGTTGCTCTGTGGGACGCTTAAGAAGCCCATTACACAAAAAACAGGTTCATCGTTGGCCCACTTTGATTATGCACCCCCACCCTCAAGGCCACAGTTATTTTCCCCCTCTTCAAGAAGCCCACCCTGGACACATAAGTTCTTGCCAGCTACATATCTATTTCCAACCTCCATTTCTTATCCAAGGTGTTGGAGAAGCTGCAGGAACACCTCAAACACAACAACCTATTTGAAAGATTTCAGTGATGTTTGCCCATTGTACAAAAAACAAGAGCAAGAGGTGCGTCGTTGGCCCACTTTGATTATGCACCCAAGGCCACAGTTATTTGCTCCCTCTTCGAGAAGCTCACCCTGGACCCATACGCTACAGACCAATCTCCAACCTCCATTTCCTATCCAAGGTGTTGGAGAAGCTGCAGGAAACACCTTAAACAACCTCAAACCTATTTGAAAGATTTCAGTCAGGTTTGGGGTCTGCTCTTGGTTGTAAATGACCTGCTGATGTCATCGGATGCAAGGGTCACCCCCTCTCCATCGGACTGTCAGACTCCGGTTTCAGTCCTGTCTTTGTGGGAGGATGCACGTCTAGATCAATCCCTGTCACCTATGAGGTTCCACAAGGATCATATCTAGGCCCCATCCTGTTTACCCTCTACGTGTCATCGGTAGTCATAGTATGTCTCTTCGTTGCTATGCCGATGATACCCAACTGTACATCCCCACCTGTTTAAAGGAGATAAAGGCTATCCCTATTGGCACTCCACACCAGATTCAGTCATTCCCCATATCTCATCTCACCTTTGACGGCCCCAAACATCTGAAATTCATTCCAACCCGAATCTGGAGACAGTGGCAAGGACACTAGAAGCTAGCATGACTTTATGAAGAAACTGTTCTGAGTGAATCACTGAGAAATAAAATTAAATATGGGAAGACTAATAATAATAATATAACTCATTTAACTGTGTTTGTTTGATCAGATCAAAATGTTCTGTAACGTTGTGATTTAATTGGGTTTGCACCATCGGGATTTAGCAACAGGGGAAACGCTGAAATGTGTTAATTACTTATTATCTATAAATAGTTTGGCATGTTTGGAAATATATTGTTTGCTTTCCTACTGAGAAATGGAAAGATTAATTGACTGTTAAGTATCAGCAGATTAGGTTAGCAAACAGAAAATAGGGAGCCTGGCTACAAAACTTTCCCATATATTAAAACAAACAAGACGTAACATCTTAATTAAACATATAAATTTATTATGTGGTCTATAAAATGTCAGGAAATGATAGAAAATGTCGATGCAGAGACGTCTGCAGATATCCACAACTTCAAGATTTTCAGTTTACTGTCAAAGAAGAGAATATTTATAGTTGAGAAGCTGGAGTCTACCTTCTCCCTTCCTTCTCTTCTTCCTTCCTTCTCTCCTTCTTCCCTCCCTCCTCCCTCCTTTCCTTCCTCCCTCCCTGCTCCCTCCTTTCCTTCCTTCCTCCCTCCTCCCTCCTTTCCTTCCTCCCTCCCTTCCCTCCTTCCTTCCTTCCTCCCTTCCTTCCTTCCCCCTTCCCTTCCTTCCTTCCTTCCTTCCTTCCTTCCTCCCTCTTTCTTTAAGTTTTCCTTCATTCTTCCCCTCCTTCTATACTTCTTTCCTCCCTCCTTTCCTTCCTCCCTCCCTCCTCCCTCCTTCCCCTCCTCCCTCCCTCCTTCCTTCCTTCCTTCCCTCCTTTCCTTCCTCCCTCCCTCCCTTTATAGTTGAGAAGCTGGAGTTTTGCTGGTAACGGCTGATTTTTGAATCCACAGACCATTTTTGCAGCAGCGTGAAAAAGGTGCTCGTACCCTTGTGACATTAAAAGTGCATTTGTGCATTTTTTTGTGCTGATTGAAAATGTAGAGTAAATAGAGGTGAAGTCTTCGCTCTCCAGTTAAGCAGAAAAACCTCACTCTGTTATAAAGCTGTTCCTTTCTATTTAAGCACAATACAAGCTCCAGCGGCTCAGCAGGTCAACAGCGCAGGTAATTGAACAACCTGCCAGACGGGCACAAATCAAATTCCAATTCTGTAGAAGCAGTGACCCTTACTGTCCTGTATTATTTAACTGGAGCAACATTAACCAGCAATTCATTTTCACTTTATGTTAAAGGGAAATACCGCAGAATATTGCTTTCTATTGCAAAACCTCCAGTACAGCGTCATGTCTTCCCTTCCTTCCTTCCTTCCTTCCTTCCTTCCTTCCTTCCTTCCTTCCTTCTTTCCTCCCTTCCTCCCTCCTTACTCCTTTCCGTCCTTCCTTCCTTTCTCCTCCCTTTCCTTCCTCCCTCCCTCCTATACTCTTTTCCTTCCTTCATTCCTCCCTCCTTACTCTTTTCCTTCCTTCCTTCCTCCCTCCCTCCTTTACTCTTTTCCTTCCTTCCTTCCTTCCTTCCTTCCTTCTTTCCTTCCTCCCTCCCTCCTTTACTGTTTTCCTTCCTTCCTTTCTTCCTTCCTCCCTTCCTTCCTTCCTTCCTTCCTCCTTTCCTACCTCCCTCCCTCCTTACTCTTTTCCTTACTCCTTTTCTTCCTTCCTTCCGTCCTACCTTCCTCCCTTCTTCCTTACTCCTTTCCTTCCTTCCTTCCTCCCTCCTTTCCTTCCTCCCTCCCTCCTTTACTCTTTTCCTTCCTTCCTTCCTTCCTCCCTCTTTCCTTCCTTCCTTACTCCTTTCCTCTCTTCCTTCTCTCCTTACTTCCTTCCTCCCTCCCTCCTTACTCCTTTTCTTCCTTCCTTCCTTCCTCCCTTCCTCCTTACTCCTTTCCTTCTCTCTTTACTTCCTTCCTCCCTCCCTCCTTACTCCTTTTCTTCCTCCCTTCCTTCCTTCCTCCCTCATTTCCTTCCTCCCTCCCTCCTCACTCTTTTCCTTCCTCCCTCCCTCCTTGCTCTTTTCCTTCCTTCCTTCCTTCCTTCTCTCCTTACTTCCTTCCTCCCTCCTTTCCTTCCTTCCTCCCTTCTATACTCTTTTCCTTCCTTCATTCCTCCCTCCTTACTCTTTTCCTTCCTTCCTTCCTCCCTCCCTCCTTTACTCTTTTCCTTCCTTCCTTCCTTACTTCCTTCCTTCCTCCCTTCCTCCTTACTCCTTTCCTTCTCTCCTTACTCCCTTCCTCCCTCCCTCCTTTTCTTCCTTCCTTCCTTCCTCCCTCATTTCCTTCCTCCCTCCCTCCTTACTCTTTTTCTTCCTCCTTCCCTCCTTCCTCCTTTCCTTCTCTCCTTACTTCCTTCCTTCCTCCCTCATTTCCTCCCTCCCTCCCTCCTTACTCCTTTTCTTCCTTCCTTCCTTCCTTCCTTCCTCCCTTCCTCCCTCCTTTCCTTCCTCCCTCCCTCCTTACTCTTTTCCGTCCTTCCTTCCTTCCTTCCTTCGTTCTTTCTTTCCTCCCTCTTTCTTTAATTTTTCCTTTGTTCTTCCCCTCCTGTACTTCTTTCCTCACTTCCTTCCATCCATCCTTCCTTCCTTGCTTCCTTCCTTCTTTCTTTCCATCCTTCCTTCTTTCTTTCTTTCCTTCCTTCCTCCCTTCCTCCCTCCCTTCCTTCTCTCCTTACTTCCTCCCTCCCTCCCTCCTTCCCTTACTCCTTTCCTTCCTTCCTCCTTCCTCCTTTCCTTTCCTTCCTTCCTTCCTTCCTTCCAGGTTTTCCCCTCTGAATCAGATTCTCTTTTGCTTGTGTGAGCAGTGAATGCGCTGAAAGGCTCCACTGTCTTTATTTAATGCTGAGCTTCATATCTTCCACTTTATAACCGAGTGAGACGAGCACAGTCAGAGCTCATAAATCAGACGGCCCTGATTTCATTTCCTTCTTCTTGTCGTCATGTTGTGGACTCCTTTTGAAATAGATGTGGGGCATCCTACTTTCGGGGTTTTCAGTCGACACACTTGAGGAGAAGATGCAGATGTTTGCAGCATAGCGTGAGCTGGATTCACAGTCATGCAGTCGCACTTTACAATTACAATGCATGAATGGTTTCACAGGCAAATGCACGTTTTTCTAACTTTAGACGTTTTATATATGTGTTAACACAGAAATGCATTATTGAACAAATTTGTAAGCCAAGCTCGTAAACTAGTTCAGGCATGGATTGGCACCGAGCCAAAGAACCAGCATCTAATATGAGGAGAGTGGTGATGACAAAAAAAAAATGGCTGCTGTTGTTTGACATGATTATTAAGTCGTGTGAGGAGGTTTTCAGTCCTGTTTGTTTGTGTGCAGCACATTTCAAAAACATGTTCAGTACTTGGCAGATATTAAAGCAATGAGGAGAAGACAAGTGATGAAAGAGAAGATAGTTGCTGTCGTGACTTTTCAGAATCATAAAATGTGAATATTACTGTGCTGTGCAATGTTTCAGCATCTGATAAGCATTTAAACCTTTCCTTCCTTCCTTCCTTCCTTCCTTCCTTCCTTCCTTCCTTCCTTCCTCCCTCCCTCCTTACTCCTTCCTTCCTTCCTTCCTGCCTCTTTCTTTAATTTTTCCTTCCTTCTTCCCCTCCTTCTATACTTCTTTCCTCACTTCCTTCCTTCCATCCTTCCTTGCTTCCTTCCTTCCTTCCTTCCTCCCTCCTTTCCTTCCTCCCTCCCTTCCTTTCTTCCTTCCTTCCTCCTTTCCTTCCTTCCTCCCTCCTTTCCTTCCTCCCTCCCTTCCTTTCTTCCTTCCTCCCTCCTTTCCTTCCTCCCTCCCTCCTTACTCTTTTCCTTCCTTCCTCCTTTCCTTCCTCCCTTCCTCCATCCTTTCCTTCCTCCCTCCCTTCCTTCCTCCCTCCCTCCTTGCTCCTTTCCTTCCTTCCTTCCTTCTTTTCTCCCTTCCTTTACCTGAGGACAACAGGAGGGTTAAGCAGCTGTTTTGATAATTGAATAATTGTTAATGAATAATCTAAAAAGCCAAATATTTGCTAGTCTAATGTCAGGACTTTATGGTTTTTTGATCATATATGAAAGTAAACTGAGTATTTTGGATTGTTGGCTGAACAGAACAACACATTTAAATACACCACCTTGGACTTTGGGAAATAACAATTACAATTTTTCACTGTTTTCTGTCTTCTTTATACATAAATGATTAATCAAGATAATATCACCATTACAGTCATTGCAGCCATACAGTAGTTCCAGATGTGCATCACAGATGTATCCCATAGCTGTCTATCATTAATTGTGCAGTATTTAGATTTAGACTTTAACCCTCCTGTTGTCCTCGAGTCAAGGAAGGAGGAAGGATGGAAGGGGGGAAGAAGGGAGGAAAAGAAGGGAGGAGGAAGAAAGGAAAGGAGGGAGAAAGGAAGGAAAGGAGGGAGGAAGGAAGGAAGGAGGGAGAAAGGAAAAGAGGACGGGAGGAAAGGAGGAAGGGAGGACGGGAGGAAAGAAGGAAGGAAAGGAGGGAGGAAGGAAGGCAGGAAGGAAGGAACAAAAGAAGGAAAAGAGGGAGGGAGGACGGAAGTGAGGAAAGGAAAGAAGGGAGGAAGGAAGAACGGAGGAAAGAAGGAAGGGAGGAAGGACGGAAGGAATGAAGGAACAGTCAAAACAAATGCAGTTAAAATTATTCTACATTTCAAAGTAGGATTAGCTCAGGCTGCTTCTTTTATATTCTAATGCACACTTAGATGCACATTAAGAGGGTAAATGTGTTGTTTTCTTCTCTTTCTGGAAACATTTCTAAATGTATAAAAGATTTTCGTGAGAGGTAAAGTATGGCTGAAGATAGCAGCATTGTTCACACTCTGAGTGACACACTGATTTAGCATCACGGATGATTAATTAGGTGCTGATGTTTTACAAGTCGAGGTGGTAGAGGCAGTTTTCCTGCAGTGCCCCAGTGTGTGTGTGTGTGTGTGTGTGTATGTGTGTGTGTATGTGTGTGTGTGTGTGTGTGTGTGTGTGTGTTCATGTTTGGCAGACAACAGGGAGACTATTACTCAGCAGTTTTGGCAGCTGTTACTTTTACACACAGTCATATGTAGTAATAATAAGTAGAAGTAAATTATCAGCTCTCCCTTCATCTCCTCCTCAGATACACAAAGAGAGACTTTCACACAGCGTTCGGGGGCTTTGGCTTTGGCTGAGTTTTTTTTTTTTTTTTTTTTTTTTTGGTACAGTGAGCAGGAACATATCTTGGCAGCGTACCAGTGATAGTCGGAGGGGGCCATGAATAGATTTATAAACAAGTACCATGATCTTAAAATCTATCCTGGAACTGGGAGCCAGTGCAGGGACCGTTGAACAGCAGCAATGTGATCTCGTTTCTTTGTTCCAGTTAAAGCTCTGGCAGCAGTATTCGGTTCAAGCTGTAATTGATTTGCAGACTTTTTTTTGGGGGGGGGGGCGAGGGGAGGGGGGGGGGGGGGGGGGGACTGAGAGCAATGCAGCAGTCGAAATCTCCTTTAACTAAAAACACGAGCTAGCCTGTCTCTCTGTGTCTCGAGAAGTAATAAAAAGTGCCGACATTTAGTTTTAGTGGACCATGAATTTCTTGCATGTATTCAAATGGATTCCTTCCCTCTTTTCCTTCCTTCCTCCCTCCTCCCTCCTTTCCTTCCTCCCTCCCTCTTTTCCTTTCTCCCTCCCTCTCGCCTTCTTTCTTTCCTCCGTCCTTCCTTCCTTCCTCCTTTCCTTTCCTCTTTTCCTTCCTTCCTCCCTCATGTCCTTCCTTCCTTCCCTCTTCCCTCCTTCCCTTCCTTCCTCCCTCCCTTCCTTCCTCCCTCGTGTCCTTCCTTCCTTCCCTCCTCCCTCCTTTCCTTCCTTCCTCCCTTCCTTCCTCCCTCATGTCCTTCCTTCCTTCCCTCCTTTCCTTTCCTTCTTCCCTCCTTTCCTTCCTTCCCTCCTCCCTCCTTTCCTTCCTCCCTCCCTCTTTTCCTTTCTCCCTCCCTCACGCCTTCTTTCTTTCCTCCGTCCTTCCTGCCTTCCTCCTTTCCTTTCCTCTCTTCCTGCCTTCCGCCCTCGTGTCCTTCTTTCCTTCCCTCCTACCTCCTTTCCTTCCTTCCTCCCTCCCTTCAATCTCCTTTAACTAAGAACACGTGCTAGCCTGTCTCTGTGTCTCGAGAGCTTTAGTAGACCGTGAATTTCTTGCTTCGTGTATTGAAATGTGTTTGAGAGGGAAACACAGATTTTTAAACATCAGCAGCATCTGTTTGCAGGTGTTGTTGAGCACTACTGAAGCTTTTTGTGTCTCCATGGGGAGCTGTGAGAAATCAGCTGGGGTTGAAGACTACAAGTTTAAAGATGAAATAAAAATCTGGGGGGTGCATCTGTTTAGAAAGAGGTGAGGGTATCAGACCTCTGCGGCCCGCCCCTCAGCTCTGCTTCAGGCTACATATAACACCTACATATAAGACCTCCAAACTGAAGTGTTCATGGTTGAATTGTAATGTGGCGGTTGGTGCTTCCTGTCGTCCTCCCCGGTCAAATTGACCCCCGTCTGTTTTGACTGTTCCTTCTTTCCTCCCTCCCTCCCTCCTCATTTCCTTCCTCCCTTCCTTCTTTCCTCACTCACCGTCCTTCCTTCCTTCCTCCTTTCCTTTCCTCTCTTCCTCCCTCCTTTCCTTCCCTCCTTCCCCCTCCCTCCTTTCTTTCCTTCCTCCCTCCCTTCCTTCCTTCCTTTCCTTCCATCCCCCTCCCTCCTTTCTTTCCTTCCTCCCTCCCTTCCTTCCTCCCTCCTTACTCCTTTCCTTCCTTCTTTCTCTCCTTACTTCCTTCCTATTTTCCTCATTATTCCTTTCCTTCCTTTTCTCATTACTCCTTGCCTTCCTTCCCTCCTTAATCCCTTCCTTCCTTCCTTCCTTCCTTCCATCCTTCCCTCCTTACTCCCTTCCCTCCTTACTCCCTTCCTTCCTTCCTTCCTCATCCCTTTCTCCTGTTCTTCCTTGACCTGAGGACAACAGGAGGGTTAAAGGAACAGTTTTAAACAGAGAGTAGTCCTGATATAGGCATGAATGAAAGGTCTGTAAAAGTCATTCAGCAGGTGTTCCCACATTTAAACAGCTTTATTGAACCTTCCCTCGCGTGTGGTGCAATAAGGACGTAACGTTATCAGAGAGCTACAGATGGGGGAGAAAAGCTTCAATGACGCAAAGCAGCTTCTCCGAGTTCCAGCTGGGCTTTGATTGCAGACGAGCATTACACTGGAAAGAAAGACAAGGAGGAGATCTCACCCCTCCCTCTCTCCCCCCACCCCCACTTGTCTGAGAGGCAAACGGGGCATGACGCTCCTCGAGGCGCTCTCGGGAGAAGCCGTGGCACCGTTGCCCTGAGAAGGAGCGTGGAGGCATCAGAGCTGCAGGAGAACAGGAGATGATGCTAATTAGTGCTGCTAGTGACTTCTTCTTCTTTCATCTGTAGGCTCTTTGATATGACGGCAGCGTGAGAGCACACATGTGCGTGCAACTGCGCTTATGCTCAGGAGGTTATATGTTCGAGAGGAAGAAATGGAGTGTGAAGCTTTACATTTTGTATGAGTGCATGTCAAGGTTATTATTACGGTTAAGGGAAGCTAAGTTACAGAAAAAAGAAAAAAAAAGGCATGAGTAAACATGTTGTCCCACTTAGATGATGCAACCTCTGCCAACAGCAGAAATGTGTCTTTGGGTTTGTTAGAAACTGCATACTTTCCTACTACTCGTACTAACTCTGACGTCATTTGAAGTATGTAGTGTGTTTCAACTGTGTAGTATGTGATTTAGAGTATGTGAGAAGTTCCTGGATGGTTTACTAGATTCTCCAGAAATGCAGAGTATGCATCAAGAGCTGACTACTCACACTCACATTACCCAAGATGCAATGCAACTTCTGAAAAAAAACCCAAAATACAAACGTTACAGATCGCCACTTCGCTGGTTTCAAGTTAGCTACAGCGGGATCATCCCTATGTTCCCCGGGTCCTATGTTCCCCGCTTTGTATGTGACCGGGGAACATAGGGATGATCCCGTCTACAGTTAGCCAGTTAGCTGAGTTAGCCGATGACTTAGCCGCTGAGTTAGCAGCCGAGTTAGCCGCTGAGCTAGCAACCGAGTTAGCCACCGAGCTAGCAGCCGAATTAGCCGCCGAGCTAACAGCGGAGTTAGTCGCTGAGCTAGCAACCGAGTTAGCTGCGATCGGTGAACATAGGTACGCTCGAGCTACAGCGAAGGTATGTTCGCTTCCTGTTTTCAAAATAAAAGCACCAATTCTATCGTTATAGTTTTCTTAATAATAAAAGGTAACCGGTGTTTTATTTTGTGAAAATAAAACCGGAAGTGCGTTACTCGCTACAGCTAACTCCGAATTCTCAGGAACAAAACTTTAAACAGGTGTTATTTGGACAAATTAGCGTCACATTATGGATCTAAAGGGATACTTTACTTTCTTCCTAAAAAGGTTAGAAATGTGGATAAAGTGGTATATTTACAGAGTTAGAGCTAAAATGAAATCAGCTTCAGCCTGCTAGCTAACACTATAGTAGTAACTCTGAGGATATCTAGAATAAAGAGTGTCATTTGATATATTTTATGTGACAAAAAGCTCATTATTATTATAGTTTTATATGCAAAACTAAGAAATTACAAAGATTAAATGAAATAAAAATGAGTTATAGCTTACAAACAACATCACAAACACAATTATTGGCCAAAACTTGACATTTTTCTCATTATCAATGCTTTAAGATAGTCACATGAAACAGCCAAATGCATGTTTTATATACTCAGAGAGACTCTTGTGCACAGTTAGGACCTTATTTGCATTTCTTCCCTATTTTTTTTTTCACTGCCGTCTTTTATCTATTTTTTTTTCTAAGCTGTATTTGTAGCAGGAGGTCCTTGTGTTGTGTTTGTTGTGTGAAAAACAAGTTTTAGACGCTTGGGGGAGATTTAAAAAAAATATATCAGTGTGAAAATCAAGTTTAAACCAATCTGCTCCTTTTTCTTTTCTTTTTTTTTTAAATCCAGATTTTTTTTTTCTCTCTGTGAAAATCTGCCCAAAAACTGAAAATAATGAGCCTCATGCGTGTCACATGAACAAAGGAAGCAATCAAAGAGCTCCTCTCTCTCTCTTGGACTTGTTAGTGTCATCTAAAAATGAAGCTGGATGCACAAAACCAGCTTTAACCCTCCCGTCGTCCTCCCGGGTCAAATTGACCCCGTCTCTTTTGACTGTTCCTTCTTCCCTCTTTCTTTGCTCCCTCCTCCTTCCATCTTTGCTTCCTTCCTTCTTTCCTTCCTTCCTCCCTCCTTACTCCTTTCCTTCTTTTCTTCCTCCCTCCTTACTCCTTTCCTTCCTTCCTTCTTTCCTTCCTCGTTTCCTCCCTCCCTCCCTCCCTCCCTCCTTATCCTTTCCTTCCTCCCTCCCTCCTTACTCCTTTCCTTCTTTCCTTCCTTCCTTCCTTTCTCCTTTCCTCCCTCCCTCCCTCCTTACTCCTTTCCTTCCTTCCTTCTTTCCTTCCTCGTTTCCTCCCTTCCTCCCTCCTTACTCCTTTCCTTACTCCTTTCCTTCCTTCCTTCTTTCCTTCCTCGTTTCCTCCCTCCCTCCCTCCTTACTCCTTTCCTTCCTTCCTTTTTGAAGGGCAGGGGCGAAGAGGGCTCCCAAGAGGGCACCTTAGCACCTTAGCACGCGTTTTGGCTCCCAAGAGGGCACCTTAGCACGCGTTTGGCTCCCAGGAGGGCACCTTAGCACACGTTTTGGCTCCCAGGAGGGCACCTTAACACGCGTTTTGGCTCCCAAGAGGGCACCTTAGCACGCGTTTTGGCTCCCAAGAGGGCACCTTAGTGTGTTTTGCCAACCAGGAGGGCACCTTAGCATGCGTTTGGCTCCCAAGAGGGCACCTTAGCACGCGTTTGGCTCCCAAGAGGGCACCTTAGCACGCGTTTGGCTCCCAAGAGGGCACCTTAGCATGCGTTTGGCTCCCAAGAGGGCACCTTAGCACGCGTTTTGGCTCCCAAGAGGGCACCTTAGTGTGTTTTGCCAACCAGGAGGGCACCTTAGCATGCGTTTGGCTCCCAAGAGGGCACCTTAGCACGCGTTTGGCTCCCAGGAGGGCACCTTAACACGCGTTTTGGCTCCCAGGAGGGCACCTTAACACGCGTTTTGGCTCCCAAGAGGGCACCTTAGCACGCGTTTTGGCTCCCAAGAGGGCACCTTAGTGTGTTTTGCCAACCAGGAGGGCACCTTAGCACGCGTTCTGGTCATCATCACCATCGTCTTTCATCACTTTATTCTTACAGTCGGATCACATCAGGGTTTGTGGAACAGCTGCTCGTCGCTCCTTTTTGATTTTTTCATTCAAATAAACTGCAGTAAAAAAAAAAAAAAAAAACGTCATCCGGACTTCAAATATGATTTTGTGGACGTGTCACAGATAAGAGCCTACTATAAGTCTCTCAGCGGCCTTTCAGAAAAGTAGTCGCTACAGTGACATTGTAATTGCGATGCGAGGATGTGAAGATAAACCCCAACAAAATAAGAGCTTGAAATTTCATTAAATCTAAACTCACAGACCCAGAAAAGCCTGCTGCTGGTTTATTCTGTGTGTTTGCAGCTCCGAACACAATCAGGCCGTCTCATCCGTCGTGTGTTTTATTGACCTTGTCAGAGGGATGCTGAGTGGACCCGTGATAGACAGCCAGTTGGCTCCTCCGGGTTTCGGCTGACTCCTCATTTTTATCTGCTTGTCGTACTTTTATGCTCGGCACATACTGTTTATGTCAAGAGACGTTTTCATCCACCTCTGTCCCTGAAAAACAATCCATGATATTTTTTTGAAGCTTCTGTTTTTTTTTTTTCACTTCCTGTATAGTGACTGAAATACCCGAGGGAATTATGAAGCGATATATTGATCCTAACATTTTTTTTTAAGCCGTTAGACCAGGGGTGTCAAAATGCGGCACGCGGGCCAGAACCGGCCCGTCGAAGAGTCCAATCTGGCCCGCTTTGCTTCATGTCGTCTCTTCCTCCCTTTCTTCCTTCCATCTTTCCTTTCTTTCTGTATTTCTTTCCTGTCTTCTCTTCCTTCCTTCCTTCCTTCCTTCCTTCCATCTGTCTTTCCTTCCTTCCTTTCTCCCTTCCATCTTTCCTTTCTTTCTGTCTTTCCTCCCTTTCTTCTCTTCCTTCCATCTTTCCTTTCTTTCTTTATTTCTTTCTTTCCTGTCTTCTCTTCCTTCCTTCCTTCCTTCCTTCCATCTTTCCTTTCTTTCTGTTTTTCTTTCCTGTCTTCTCTTCCTTTCTTCCTTCCATCTGTTTTTCCTTCCTTCCTTTCTCCCTTCCATCTTTCCTTTCTTTCTGTCCTTCCTTCCTTCCTTCCTTCCTTCCTTCCTTCCTTCCTTCCATCTGTCTTTCCTTCCTCCCTTCCTTCCTTTCTTCCTTCCTTCCTTCCTTCCTTCCATCTGTCTTTCCTTCCTTCCTTCCATCTTTTTAATGATCCGGCCCACATAAGATCAAATTGGTCTGTATGTTGCCCTTGAATGAAGATGAGTTTGACACCTCTGCTTTAGACATTTCTTGGGTCGCTACTTTGGTAAAAATCCAACAGAGAAACTATTTATTTTTTTAAAGTGCAGCCAAACAAACCCACGCTGTCGATCAATCAGCTCACTGTGGGAAAAATTCAAATTGATCCACATCTTTAAAAATATAAGGCCTTTTCTTTTAGACGTGCTTTTGATTATTTCACACCAACAAATACAATGTGTTTCTCTTTTGGCTTCAACACAGAGCAGCAGCAGAAGGAAATATTCAGTTTGCATTACACGTAGATGTTTTTATTGATCCACGGAACTTTAATCAGTAGCTATTTTGATAATGAATAATCGTTTTTTGTCATTTTTTTAAGGAAATTGACAAATATTTGCTTCTCCTAGAGTCTCAATTGTGAGAAATTGAAGCTTTAATGTGTCATAAGTGATAGTACACACCAAAAACGTTTGATTTATGATGAGAGAAAATACGTCTCCATGGGTTGTAAGAAATGGTTACAGACATTTTTCTTTTTTTTCTGACATTTTCGAGACCAAACGGTTGATAAATAACAAAGATCATTTACTGTGAATATCTTGTGTGTGAACAGGAAATAGCAATTTGAATCAAGCACAGATACGGTTGACTCCGCCACTAACAAAAACAATAGAATGATTATAGCTGACACACACAAGCTTTTTCATTTTTCAATAAGGAGCTTTTTGAACTGTAAATCATGCATCAAGATATTTCAGTAGAGCCCCAGAATATAATTATAGATCTCAAAATGTGTATTTTTACGTCCCCTTTAAAGATGAAAACAAAACATTTTGTCCTCATTTGTTTTTGTTGGAATGAATTAATAAAACACAGTCACTGCAATTCTTTGAAGTAGAGCATGCTGTATATTTATGATTGGTTTCATTGTTTTGACACGCTTTACTTCTAGTTCTGTGCACACATTTCTCTGTCAGGCACACACACACACACACACACACACACACACTCATACTGTAGACAGGAGCTGTCTCCAAGGCAGACACAGATGCACAGGATGTGCTAGCATCCTGTCTCATTCAACACTTTCTCATCCCTGTTAATGAGCGATGGTACAATTCTGCTGCGCCATCAGTGCTGCGAAGTCTCTCCAGTCATTCAGAGATCTTGGCCGTCGGGAGTGATGAGCGATGGAGGATACAGCAGACGAGTGTTGCTTGGCTTCTCTCGGTAGCAGAAGGAGGAGGAAGGTGAGACAGATTTGCTGAGAATGGGACCCAGCGGGAGCGACGGAGTGGAAACACATCGGATCGGATCAGAATTACACTTTCATTAATGCAGAGAGGGGGGGGGGGGGGGGGGGGGGGGGGGGTTAGGTCATTAATCCGCAGAGGATCAGCTCCAGAAATAGCAATACTTTTCAGTTTGAGTCACTCTTACTTTACCTGTTTTCATCCTTTTCAGAGTTCAGTGCATGTCTGGAAGCATTAGGCTGGAAGACACATTGACTTACCCAGTTTCCAGTTTCCAGTTCAAAGTCTTCATTACATTCAACATGCATGTTTTTTTTTTTTTTGGGGAAGACGTTAGAAACTCCACACAGGAAGAGTCCAGGTTGTTGCTGTGAGGCGACAAAATGCAAATTGAGCTGAAGAAGAAGAACAAAAAAAGTTAAAGAAGGAGGAATGTTGCACCCATTTGTGCAAAAAGTTACTTCAACCTACTTTCTGTTATACTTGAAACTAAAAAGCTCAATAGAAACTTTTAAAGGCGAGATGTTTCGCTGACAAAGCTGCAAAAAAAAAAGAAGAAAAAAGCAGAGTTAGATGAGATGCTTCACGCTGAGCTCATTTATATCTCAGTGAACGCAGCAAGTTCAAGGCTTCACGTCCTAAATGCTTAACCCTCCTGTTGTCCTCGAGTCAAGGAAGGAAGGGAGGGAGGTAGGAAGGAAGGATGGATGGGAGGAAGGAAGGATGGAAGGAGGGGAGGAAGCAAAGTGGGAGGAAGGAAGGAAAGGAGGGAGGGAGGGAGGAAGGAAGGAAGGAAGGGAGGAGGGGAGGAAGGTGGGAGGAAAGGAAGGACGGAGGAAAGACGGAAGGAAGGATGGAAGGAGGGAGGGAGGGAAGGAGGAAAGAAAGAAGGAAGGAAGAAAGGGGGATTAAGGAAGGGAGGAAAGAGAGAAGAAGGAAAGAAAGAGAGAAGGAGGGAAGAAAGAGAGAAGGAAGGATGGAAGGAGGGAGGGAGGAAAAAAAGAGAAGGAGGGAGGAAAAAGGAAGGTAGGAAGGAGGAATAGAAACTTTTTAGCGGAGATGTTCTTCAGAAAGCAGAGTTAGATGAGATGCTTCACGCTGAGCTCATTTAGGGTTAGGATCTCAGTGAACGCAGCAAGTTCACGGCTTCATGTCCTAAATGCAGAATGAACTCTGGCAGCTTCACGTCTTGTTTGTGTCTCAAGATTTAAGATTTAAGAAGTCTGACTCCGCTGCTGTTTGGTTGAAGCTTTTATTCTCACTGCTCCGTTTCAAACATCTTTTATATTTTACAGAGTTATAATTGATCATGTGTGTTTGACCATCTTACAAACATCAAAGGATGATGTTTACTTTACCTACCTTCCTTCTTCCTTCCTTCTTCCTTCTTTCGTCCGTCCATCCTTCCTTCCCTCCTTCTTTCTCCCTACTTCCTTCTTTTTTCCTCTCTCCTCACTCCCTCCCTTCCTTTCCTTCCTTCTTCCTTCCTCCCTCCTTTCCTTCCTTCTTCCCTCCTACCTTCCTTCCTTCTTTCCTTCTTTCCTCCCTCCCTCCCTCCTACCTTCCTTCCTTCTTTCCTTCCTCCCTCCTACCTTCCTTCTTCCTGCCCTCCTTTCATTCCTTCTTCTTTCCTCCCTACTTCCTTCTTTCCTTCTTCTTCTCTTCCTTCCTCACTCCCTCCTTTCCTTCCTCACTCCCTCCTTTCTTTCCTTCTTCCCTACTTTCCTCATTCCCTCCTTTCCTTCCTTCTACTTCCCTTCCTTCCCTGACTTGAGGACAACAGGAGAGTTAAAATCTCTTTTTATTCTACATTGGAGCTGACATTGTTCCACTCTTGTGTGTGTGTGTGTGTGTGTTGTGTGTGTGTGTGTGTGTGTGTGTGTGTGTACATATTTACTTATTCACATGGCTGTTTTACTCTCTATTATAATTCTCCTAATAATTTTTTCAGATTTTTTTATTTATTTAATTGATATTTTCTCCCTTTTAACTCTTATAAAAGGCATTGTGGCTTCCTGTTCTTTATAATCTATTACTCAGAGATGTTGTGTGTTGGGCTGCAACTACATTTGTATTTCCTGAATTAATCATTTTGTCTATAAGATGTCAGAAAACGGTGTAAAAGGCCTATTTTAAGTTCTTAAAGCCCTTCCTTCTGTCTTTCCTACCTTTCTTCCCTCCTTCCTTTTGCCTCTCTTTCCTTCCTTCCATTCTTATTTCCTTCCTTCCTTCCATCTTTTTAATGATCCGGCCCACATTAGATCAAATTGGTCTGTATGTGGCCCTTGAATGAAAATGAGTTTGACACCTCTGTTCTAAATGATCTAAGACCAGTGGCTTGTCTCATCAGTAGTTATGAAATCCTTTGAGAGACTTGTCAAGACTGAGATCCTGAAAGTAGCCGGGCAGGCACTACAGTAGATCCAATGCAGTTTCCATACAGCTCTACTGTTGTGTCATTGCTTCTTTTTACTTTTGATATTCACACACTTCCCTCACCCTGTTTCCCCTTTCCTCTGAGTTTGTGAAGTCTCTGCAAGCTTTCTCTCTGTGATCTTTGACAAAGTATTTTCTCAGAAACACAAACAGAAAGCACAAAGAGAGTTCATTCGACCCGGACACAAAGCGTAACCGCCCCTGCATGTGTACATACAATACAGTACAGCTGGTGCTCTGTTGCTCTGTATACAGTACAGGAGGGTCATGTGGGAACGGGGACATGCTGTTCCACATAATGAACCCTCGCTTTCCTTCCTGCTCCTCCTCTTCCGCAGGAACATTCGTCTCCAGACCAGCCCTCGGCCCCGTCACACCCCTCCACCAGAATGAACTCCTCGCCCCATGGCTCCCGCGCCTCCATCGACATCCTGGAGGAGCTCCAGCTGATTGCCGCGCAGAACCTGGAGAAACTGGACATCAATAAATACTATGAGGTCGTCCGTGAACTGGGGAAGGGCACCTATGGGAAAGTGGACCTGGTCATCCATAAAATCAGAGGTAATTTTTTCAGAGTGTTCACATTTAGATGAGAAATATAAAATTAGACGCCCAAAAAATTCCACCCACCCCTGGAATTCACTTCCCAAACCCATCAGAGACTGTACAGACCCCCATACCTTCAAATCACTCTTAAAAACACACCTTTTTAAACTGGCTTTTAATCTGTCCTTACTCCCTTTCTTCCTTCTGTCCTTCCTTCCATCTGTACTTCCTCCCTTTCTTCCTTCTGTCCTTCCTTCCATCTGTCCTTCTTCCCTTTCTTCCTTCTGCCCTTCCTTCCATCTGTCCTTCTTCCCTTTCTTCCTTCTGTCCTTCCTTCCATCTGTCCTTCTTCCCCTTTCTTCCTTCTGTCCTTCCTTCCATCTGTCTTCCCTACTTCCTTTTATCCTTTATCTTTGTTCCTTTTTAAACTGGCTTTTAATCTGTAAACTGTTCTTTTATCCTCTTTCCATTTTATGTCTTTTTAACCTTCTACATTGTTCACTCCATATTGTTCTATATTTTTTGTGTCCTCTGTAAAGCGTCTTTGAGCACTTGTAAAAGCGCGTTATAAATGAAATGCATTATTATTATTATTATTATTATTTAAAATGATATAATTAAACTACACACAGCAAACTCATGTTCACAAAAAGGCAGTAAAAGTGGAAGTAACCCAAATGATCCGACACTGGTGGGTCCATAATTCTTGGGACAGAGCAGGAGACAGTTTGCTTTTTTAATCCATCACCTCTTGTGATTTCCCAGAATCGCCACCAGGAATTCATTTGGCCAGAGCGAGCAAATCCGCAGGGTTTGCAGTTAAGGGGAAATGGGATGTTGTTCTCTTTTGTGGTTCTCTACTTTGTGATTCAGAGTGATAAGACGGGGTCATTTTACATAACAATCACGCAGAGTGCAGCCCTGAAATGCCTCCATTTCACTCACAGCAGCAGCAGCAGCAGCATCGTCCCCTGAGAGATTCAAAAAATAATCCTGCTTTGTTTGGAAATCAACAAAATGCTCCAACATGTAATTACGCTCGCAGGTGAAGCACTCTAACTCAGTGGTGAGCTGTGGAAATACATTTGAGGCAATGCAGGACACTTTTATACAGCGATCGAGCACAAGATCTGGATCCAGGCTTCCTCAATTCACTGCTTAACCCTCCTGTTGTCCTCGAGGCAAGGAAGGGAAGGAAGGAAGAAGGAAGGATGGAAGGGAGGGAGGGAGGGAGGGAGGGAGGAAGGAAGGAAGGATGGAAGGGAGGAAAAAAGGAAGGGAGGATGGAAGGAAGGAAGGGAAGGAGGGAGGAAGGGAGGGAGGAAAAGAAGGAAGGAAAGAAGGACAGAGGAAAGAAGGTAGGAGGGCGGGAGGGAGGAAAGAAAGAGAGAAGGAGGGAGGGAGGAAAGACAGTAGGAAGGAAGGAAGGACAGAAGGAAGGAAGAAAGGGGGATGGAGGAAGGAGAAGGAAGGGAGGAAAGGAGGGAGGAAGGAAGGGATGAAAGGAATGAAGGAAGGACGGAGGAAAGAAGGAAAGAAGGGTGGAGAAAAGAAGGAAGGAAGGAAGGAAAGAAGGACAGAGGAAAGAAGGAAGGGAGGAAGGAAGGTAAGAGGGAGGGAGGGAGGGATGGAGGAAAGAAAGAGAGAAGGAGGGAGGGAGGGAGGAAAGAAGGAAGGAGAGAAGGACAGAATGAAGGAAGAAAGGGGGATGGAGGAAGGAAGGAAGGAAGGGATGAAAGGAATGAAGGAAGGACGGAGGAAAGAAGGAAAGAAGGGGGGTGGAGAAAAGAAGGAAGGAAAGAAGGATAGAGGAAAGAAGGAAGGGAGGAAGGAAGGTAAGAGGGAGGGATGGAGGAAAGAAAGAGAGAAGGAGGGAGGGAGGAGAGAAGGACAGAATGAAGGAAGAAAGGGGGATGGAGGAAGGAGAGAGGAAGGAAAGAAAGAGAGAAGGAGAGAGGGAGGAAGGACAGACAGAAGGAAGGAAGGAAGGAAGGAAGGAAAGAAGGAACAGTCAAAACAGACGACAGGAAGCCTCTTCACATTAAAGAACCAAAGTGTTGACCATCTGCTCCGAGCCTCGTCTGGAGCTGCTGCTGCCGTCTGTCACACAGATCCATTCTGACCTTTTCCAAATGCACAGCTGTAGGACGGATCTCCTCGGTGATAAAGACGCCATGTGTGTCTGCGGGTTTTAACGATCTGCTACTGTATGTCGCAGATATATTTATAGTCTCGCTTTAACGGTCTGAAACTTGTGGTGTTAATAATCTATGGAAATAAAGTTCAAGTTGTCGCTGACATTTTGAATCATGGTCGTGTGAAAATGTATTTTAAGTGGACGAAGGAATTATAAGTGTTACGGGTTGGTCAGTTTGTATAATTGCAATTTAAAGTGATTATTCCTTCGTTCTTCCCCTCCTTCCCTCTTTCTTTGCTTCCTCCTCCTTCCTTCCTTCCTTCCTTCCTTCCTTTCCTTCCCTCTTTCTTTGCTTCCTCCTCCTTCCTTCCTTCCTTCCTTCCTTCCTTCTCTCCTTACTTCCTTCCTCTTTTCCTCCTTACTCCTTTCCTTTCTTCCTTCCTTCCTTCCTTCCCTCCTTACTCCTTTCCTTTCTTCCTTACTCCTTTCCTTTCTTCCTTCCCTCCTTACTCCTTTCCTTCCTTCCCTCCTTACTCCTTTCCTTACTTCCTTCCTCTTTTCCTCCTTACTCCTTTCCTTTCTTCCCCCCTCCCTCCCTTCCTTCCCTCCTTACTCCTTTCCTTCCTTCCTTCCTTACTCCTTCCCTTCCTCCCTCCCTCCTTCCTCCTTTCCTTCCTTCCTTCCTCATCCATTCCCCCTGTTCTTCCTTGACCTGAGGACAACAGGAAGGTTAAAAACCAACCCTACTGCTTATTTATTGCACCACAATTCAACAAAAGATGACACTTTTCCATTTAAATACTGCGACCAGGACATAGTTTCACAGTTAATCTGTAAATTACAGTTAAATATGGGACAGCAGCAGGTCAGAAAAAAAAGAGTTGAAATCCCAGACAGCTCCATTGTAGGTTAGTAGGGTAGTTGTTCCCCCCCCTCAGATGTAGGTTACTTTAGCTTTAGCTTCTGCCCCAGAAACAGCAGAGTTGTTGGTTTTACAGGAGTCAGCTGAGTTCTCTGGGCCAGATGGTGTCTCTGTGTCTCTGAGCGTTAGCCGCTGGGTTGATTTAACAACTCAAACATGCAACGACTGCAGCACAAGTAACACGAGCTGCCAGTCGTCGGGCTGTCGTGCAAATCGGACGTTTTTTCCATTGCCCTGCATAGCTTAGTTATTTACTCCATTTCTGAAATGATATGCTAATCTTAATGCTACAGCTGAGCTCTTAGCAAAGGCGAGCTACACTTTGATCATCAGGCTTCTTTACACACGCTTTGGGAGTTTTAATATAAATAGTCACTTTAGCTCTCTTATTAGTCACTGTTGAGAAATTAAGATGTCAGGAGGTCTGAGAAGTAACACAAGATGAGTTCATTTTGTATAAGACGCACACAAGGGCAATTCATATAAAAGGGATTTACATAGTGGATTAAAAGGGAGGGAGGGAGGGAGGGAGGGAGGGAGGGAGGAAGGAAGGAAGGAAGGAAGGAAGGAAAGCAGGGTGGAAGGTAGGAGGGAGGGAGGAAAGAAGGAAGGAAGGAAAGGAGTGAGGAGGGAGGTAAGAAGGAAGGGAGGGAGGAAGGGAGGAAGGAAATGAGTAAGGAGGGAGGGAGGAAGGAAGGAAAGGAGGGTGGAAGGTAGGAGGGAGGGAGTAAAAAAGGAACGAGGGAGGGATAAAGGAAAAGAGGAAGGGAGGAGGGAGGGAGGAAAGAGAGAAGGAGGGAGGGAGGAAAGAAGGAAGGAAGGAAAGAAGGACAGAGGAAAGAAGGAAGGGAGGAAGGAAGGTAGGAGGGAGGGAGGAAAGAAAGAGAGAAGGAGGGAGGGAGGAAGGAAGGAAGGAAAGGAGGGTGGAAGGTAGGAGGGAGGGAGTAAGGAAGGAGAGAAGGAAGGGAGGTAGGAAGGAAGAAAGGAAGGAAAGGAGGGTGGAAGGTAGGAGGGAGGGAGTAAAAAAGGAACGAGGGAGGGAGAAAGGAAAAGAGGAAGGGAGGAAAGAGAGAAGGAGGGAGGGAGGAAAGAAGGAAGGAAGGAAAGGAGTAAGGAGGGAGGTAAGAAGGAAGGAAGGAAGGGAGGGAGGAAGGGAGGAAGGAAATGAGTAAGGAGGGAGGGAGGAAGGAAGGAAGAAAAGGAGGGTGGAAGGTAGGAGGGAGGGAGTAAGGAAGGAGAGAAGGAAGGGAGGTAGGAAGGAAGAAAGGAAGGAAAGGAGGGTGGAAGGTAGGAGGGAGGGAGTAAAAAAGGAAAAGAGGAAGGGAGGAAAGAGAGAAGGAGGGAGGGAGGAAGGAAGGAAAGGAGTAAGGAGGGAGGTAAGAAGGAAGGAAGGAAGGAAGGAAGGGAGGAAGGGAGGAAAGAAATGAGTAAGGAGGGAGGGAGGAAGGAAGGAAGGAAAGGAGGGTGGAAGGTAGGAGGGAGGGAGTAAAAAAGGAACGAGGGAGGGATAAAGGAAAAGAGGAAGGGAGGAAAGAGAGAAGGAGGGAGGGAGGAAAGAAGGAAGGAAGGAAAGAAGGACAGAGGAAAGAAGGAAGGGAGGAAGGAAGGTAGGAGGGAGGGAGGAAAGAAGAGAGAAGGAGGGAGGGAGGAAGGAAGGAAGGAAAGGAGGGTGGAAGGTAGGAGGGAGGGAGTAAGGAAGGAGAGAAGGAAGGGAGGTAGGAAGGAAGAAAGGAAGGAAAGGAGGGTGGAAGGTAGGAGGGAGGGAGTAAAAAAGGAACGAGGGAGGGATAAAGGAAAAGAGGAAGGGAGGAAAGAGAGAAGGAGGGAGGGAGGAAAGAAAGAAGGAAGGAAGGAAAGAATGACAGAGGAAAGAAGGAAGGGAGGAAGGAAGGTAGGAGGGAGGGAGGAAAGAAAGAGAGAAGGAGGGAGGGAGGGAGGGAGGGAGGAAGGAAGGAAGGAAAAAAGGACAGAGGAAAGAAGGTAGGTAGGAGGGAGGGAGGAAAGAAAGAAGGAAGGAAGGAAGGAAGATTTAATATCTTATCAATTTAAACTTAAGTTAGTCAGACAATTACATTTTTTTTTCTCCACAATTTTTAATTTCCTAGTCCGAATGATTAACGGACTAATCAAGGAAAATAAATCTGCATATGAATCGATAATGAATCAGGAAGAGTGATTAAAACAATCAAATCTGAATTAAAACATTAATAATCTGCAGCAGGTCCACCACCAGGTTTTCAATTAGCCGTCTCCAGATGTGTGATCGAGCAGTTCTCAGCTGATCACATGACGTATCGGAGCAGGAGTAGCCAATCAGAGACAAGGATTTAACCTAAATCTGCCATATTGGTTAATTAGTTGTTGTTTTTTAAATCTTCCATTTCTAGGTCATTTCAGGACTTTATGAACCTTCTTCTATAGAAATTAGAGTAAGTTTAGAAAGAAAGAAAGAAAGAAAGAAGTTTTAATAATGACTTAGAATGAGTTTAACCTTCCTGTCGTCCTCCCGGGTCAAATTGACCCCGTCTGTTTTGACTGTTCCTTCTTTCTTTCTTTCCTACCTCTCTCTTTCCTCCCTTCCTTCTTTCCTCTGTTCTTCGTTCCTTCCTTCTTCTTTTCCTTTCTCCCTCTCTCCCTCCTTCCTTACTTCCTTCCTTTCTTTCCTTCTTTCCTTCCTCCTCCCTTCCTTCCTCCTTTCCTTCCTTCGTCCTCCCTTCGTCCTCCTTTCCTTCCTTCCTCCTCCCTTCCTTCCTTCCTCCTTTCCTTCTTTGGCCCTCCCTTCCTTCCTTCCTTCCTCTTCCCTTCCTTCCTTCTTTCTCCCTTCCTTCCTCCTTTCCTTCTTTCTTCCTTCCTTCCATCTTTGCTTCCTCCCTCCCTTACTTCCCTGACTCGAGGGAGGTTTAAAACCATTTTTAGGTCACATTTTCTTTTTCAATATTACTATAAAATGCAATATAATGTTAATAATTGTCATATAATTATAGTTGTAGGTAATAGTGACGTAGTTTGATAATTACTGGTAGCAGTTTGGTTTGATGTTGCAGCAACATTATGAAACTGCATGACTCCGCTGACTTCAGACCATCAATATTCCTCCGATTGATCTTCCTGCTTTTCTCATGAAGTCTCTTAAATCATGGATTTAGGAACAAACAGACCCCCCTCCCCGTCCCTCCCCCCTCATCACCACCACCACCACCTCCTCCTCTCTCTCTCTTTCCCTTGACCTTCCCTAAAGTATCTGCACACTGTTAAAAAAAAAAAAAGAAAAAAAAAATGCACAAAGCACTTTTACAGCGCTGAGCCGATGCTATTGGAGAAGTGTCGCCTCTCATCCTCGCTGACACACTGACTCGTTGGTGCAGGGAGAGGCAGACGTTTGCAGCCTCTCCAAAAACATGGCAGCCCTCCAGGTTATTGTCTTGGGTATTTCTCACCCGGCTCTCAGATTAGTCCTGGTAATTTCTCTCTCTCCCCCCCTCGTCGCTCCTCTTGTTCTGGGCAGTAAGTGGCCGCTGAGGGTTAGACGAGGTGAGTCAAACCTCTGAACCGTGTCCTCATAAATTGCCTTCCTGTGTTCCCGCTAGAGGACTAAATGTCTTGTTTTTTTTTATATTATTACATCAAGAAATGATTTATTTAAAAGACTGAATTAGACTCTTTTTTTTCTTTGTCCCTCCTAATCTTATTACAAGCTCGATGAGGACATGATTGCAGCTGTAAACATCACTTTGCTGCAAAATTGCCGACATGAAAGCAGATTGAAGCAATGTTCTGGTCACTCTGTGTGAATATAACTAGTCTGTCAGAGGATTTGAAATACTTAAGAGTATAAATCTCGAGGACTTAATTCAGCGATATTGGAGATTTTAATTATTCATAAAATTAGAAATGATTTTAATTAAGTGTCATGCATGCAATCAAGCAGCTGTGAAATAAATCCCCCAATCACTTATAATGGAATGAAAAAGAATAAGGAAGCGAGGAATGAGATTGGAGTTATGTAACACTTCCTCTTCTCCTTTCTTTTTTCCAGGCACAAAAATGGCCCTCAAGTTTTTGAGGAAGAAGACAACCAAGCTGAAGAGTTTCCTGAGAGAGTACAGCATCTCCCTTTATCTGTCGCCATGCCCGTTCATCATCAACATGTACGGCATCGCCTTCGAAACAGACGAGTACTACATCTTCGCTCAGGAGTACGCTCTGGCAGGAGACCTGTTTGACATCATCCCTCCACAGGTGAGACTGGCTGAGACTCAGATCTATACATATGCAATTTGGTGTTAAAGCATCCATAACTCGAAAAACATTAAATTTTTTTCCTTTTATATGTACGTACAAAATAGGAGATCTAAATGATTCTCCTAAATATTGGAAAGTATTTTTACATTCATTCATTTCCACACAAGCATAAAGTATTTAGATAATTTAGTAAAAAGTACAAAAATGAAAATAATGAATTACAAATAAAAGTCCTTCATGAAAAATCCTACTTAACTATAAGTACTGCAGTATTATGAGTGTTGTAGTATGCAGTATTACAGTAAAAGTACTGCAGTATTATGAGTGATGTAGTATGCAGTATTACAGTAAAAGTACTGCAGTATTATGAGTGATGTAGTATGCAGTATTACAGTAAAAGTACTGCAGTATTATGAGTGATGTAGTATGCAGTATTACAGTAAAAGTACTGCAGTATTATGAGTGATGTAGTATGCAGTATTACAGTAACAGTACTGCAGTATTATGAGTGATGTAGTATGCAGTATTACAGTAAAAGTACTGCAGTATTATGAGTGATGTAGTATGCAGTATTACAGTAAAAGTACTGCAGTATTATAGTGATGTAGTATGCAGTATTACAGTAACAGTACTGCAGTATTATGAGTGATGTAGTATGCAGTATTACAGTAAAAGTACTGCAGTATTATGAGTGATGTAGTATGCAGTATTACAGTAAAAGTACTGCAGTATTATGAGTGATGTAGTATGCAGTATTACAGTAAAAGTACTGCAGTATTATGAGTGATGTAGTATGCAGTATTACAGTAAAAGTACTGCAGTATTATAGTGATGTAGTATGCAGTATTACAGTAAAAGTAGTGATATATTATTATATATGACATCATTAGATTATTAATAGTGAACCATCAGTGTTAGAGCAGCATGTTACTGTTACTGAGAAGTTTAGAGGGAAAAATCACTATTTGGTGGAGCTGTTAACAACTCATAGACATCTGAAATGTGATTTACAACAGACCAAGCAAAGCATTGTCACCACTTCCTGGTGTGACCTCATTGTTCTGCTCTCCCTGACAGGTGGGACTCCCTGAGTTGGTGGCTAAGCGTTGTGTCCACCAAGTGGCCATCGCCCTGGACTACCTGCACTGCAAGAAGCTCGTCCACAGGGACATTAAGCCTGAGAACATCCTCATCTTTGACAAAGAGTGCCGGAAGGTCAAACTATCAGACTTTGGCATGACGCGGCGCGCTGGATCTCCGGTGAAACGTGTGAGCGGCACCATCCCGTACACGGCGCCCGAGCTGTGCGACACCTCGCGGCACGAGGGCTTCTGCGTGGACTACAGCACGGACGTGTGGGCGTTCGGCGTGCTGCTCTTCTGCATGCTGACAGGCAACTTCCCCTGGGAGAAGGCCATGCCTAACGACGCCTTCTATGAGGAGTTTGTCCGCTGGCAGCGTCGTCGGACTGGCACGGTGCCGTCTCAGTGGCGTCGCTTCACAGATGACGCTTTACGAATGTTTCGCAGGCTTCTTTCCATCGAGCAGGAGCGCCGCTGCTCCGTCAAAGAGGTCTTCAGCTACTTCAACCTGTGCTGGATGCTGGACACAGAGAACGGGAACAGTAGCAGAGGCAGCGGAGGCTTAGCGAGTAACGCGCCTCCTCTGGAAATCAGCTCGTCTTCGTCTGAAGAAGACGTGCTAGTGGACAGACTGAAGCAGCAGACTCTGTCGCCGGCGTGCGTGGTGCCGAAGGGCAGCATCATGATGGACACCCACTACTCCTCCATGTCCACCAACAGCTCGCCGTCCTCCACTGGCAGCTACGATCGAGTCAACAGAGAAAACAACGAGAGAGGACGCATCCTCGTGGCCACACCCATCGAGATCTGCGTGTAGAGGCGTCTGACGCTGCGTTACGAGGCTACATGCTCACACATGTAAGGTTAGCGTGTGCTGAGGAGGAAGATTTCTCCGAGTATGAGGAAGAGGAGAAAAGTGGGAAGTATGGCGACTGGTCAACGGTCTCACATACGTTGTAACTTCACTGCGGTATTACTCATTTCTGATGACGACGATCTCTGAGGAAATGACAACGTGAGACAATCACAAGTCTGCTGTATGTGGTTTATATTTCAGTTCCTGAAGCACTACATGAACTCACTCGACAATGTGAAAAGAAAGAAGAAAAAAACTGAAGAGGGGAGAAAAAAAAAAACAACAATTAAAAAAACAAAAAAACACTCGTAATCCACAAGCAATATGTTAAAGTGTTTCAAAACTATCCAGTCATTGCAAAAGTGAAAGAAAAAGAGAAAGATGTGATTGAACTGATGATGATCAGCTGTGACTGATGGTACTATTGTGTTTATTGTAGTGTACCATTTCCATGTTTGGTAGATATGTTTCTGTAAAGTGTGTGTATGTTTTTTTTCTTAGTTCTTTTTTTACTTGGAGTTAAATTATTTATTTATGTCAGATGCATATATTTATGATTTGGTTTCTTAAGTGAAGATCTGAAGTCTGTTTGTTTCTTTTTTTTCTCTACTAAGGATTTTTTTTTTTTGTGTTTTTTTTTTTAAATGACTGAAAATTTGAATCTCTTAGCAGGTGATTTCGACCCTCACAGAGCTGCTTTTTTTTCTTTTAATATATGTCATCATGTTGTTGTTGTTGTAATCTACCATAGAAGTAGATGTATGAAGTTTTTTTTCTTACCCAAAATGTCCTTTTCATGTTTGCCTGTGATGCCTAAACCCACTGTACAGTAGCAATCAACAATATGAGTAGCTGAGAAATCACCTCACGGTCACAGCAGTACGTTTTTATTGGGTTAACTTCTTAGCAAGTCCTCCCATTAAAGTGCAGTATACTGGGACCATTACTGAATACTGTGACAGCTGCTGGCCCAGTTCAGCCCAAAAAAAAAAAAAGGGACAATTTACAACTTTTATAACCATTTGTAAAGTGGCTCATATGTATTTCCTTTAAGGTAAAACTCAAACCACATGATCATGTAAAATAATCTACTATTTATAATCTGACAAATAAAACAAAAGCATACGAAATATCCTGATTAATCCAATTTTTTTTTCTACTTGCATGATTTAAATCTTACATTTCACCCGGCAATAAATATAATTACTTAACAAATGATAAATAACCAGGAAAAATTACCATTGACCGAGCCAATGAACAGAATAATATGCAGTATTATAATTGATGATACAACCTTTTCCACTTTTTTTTTTTTTTTTTTGCTGTGTAATTCACAAAGTTAAAAAAATAAAAAACTTGAAAATGTGAGTTGGGATGGATAAAACACAGAAAACACAAAAATATTTGGGATTTGGGGATTTAAATGTTTCAGAAATCTGTCTCTCTCTCTCTCTCTTTTGTGTTTTTAAGAAGTATTGCATGAAGTGATATTACTGTGGTGAAAATTTGTTGAAATAAAACTCCCCTGAGAGTGAAAAATGGCACTTGTTGTTTTTTGTTTTAAATAAAAAAAGAATAGTTTGACATTTTTTGGAAATACACTCATTTGCGTCTTTGCAGGGTTAGCTTTCATGTAACGCTAGCTGGTTAGCTTAGCTTAGCATAGCATAAAGACTTTGTTATCTTGTGAGCTTTGGAGGTGCTGGTAAGTAGATTTTGTCACTGTTGTAGGCCAGGTTTCTACTCTTTCCAGGGTGGTATCAATCTTCTCATCTAACTCTCTGCAAAATAGCGAATTAGTCGGTTTCCTGTTCCTTGGAGCTTGCTATAGCCAGTAGTTGGTTAGCTTAGTCTCACATAAGAATCCCGAAACAGAACAGGAAACTTGTTATATTGCTTAATCTCTATGAAAACTGAAGTATTTGTAGGTTTTTATGGGGTGTTATGTGCTAGGGACAAATGTAGAAGATATAAAAATATTTCGTATTTGGGATGAAATGTTTCAGAGTGGAGGTTTTCTGGCACAACTTCACCTACTTCCAAGGTGCATAGAGAAGGTAAAAAAGTCTGAAGAAAGTCAAAACAGGGTCATCATACAACATATTATAAGTTGCATTTATAGTCCTATTTCCATTAAAGAAGTTCTGGGTTAAATTTAGGAAGCGGGAACTTTACAGGTACGTCATCTCACTCGGTCCTCTCAGTTGTTGGGTTAGGGTTAGGGTTAGGGTTTTGAGTATACCCAATCCCCACCGAGTCAACCTCAAGCCCAAGTACATACCCCGAGGAAGGGACTTGTTTTGCCCCCATAAAAGTTCTGGGAGATTGTGCTTCAGGTGCGTTTCCTGCTATGGAGACACACACCAACAGTCACAGCCATGTAAAATTACCCTGAAGTTCCTGCAGCGGAAACGGCCCTTATATAGGGTATTTAAAAAGCATAGAAAAATTCAAAAGGGTAAAAAAATATTACAAAAAAATAATCAATAATGTGCATCCAGATACACATCAGTAATCCACCAAGGTGGATTGGGCACACGGTCATGTGACTTCAGGCCAATCATTATCACCGACAGGCAGGGAGGCAAAGGGACTAACCAATAAATAACATGGGTGACACTATATTTGGGCCGTGAACCATAAAGATAGAGCCTAAAATCTAAACTGTGTCTATTTGATCTGCCACATTGGCTCACATGTATGCATAAATATACATACATATATACACAAAAATACCCTCATACACGTAGGCTACATATATAAATATGCTTAATGTGGGGAGAGTATGAGATTTAATAGAACGGTAAAGTAATACATCATAAAAACCACTAAAAAGTCACAAAAATTGATTGAAAATAAACTAAAATGGATTAAATGTTTCAGAAATGTGTCTCTCTTTTGAGTTTTTAATAAGTATATAAAATAAAGTTTGACATTTTGGGATACAAAATGGGGAATTGAGAAGATAATGAGACGACTCTACCACTTCCAAGTTTTCATCCTTTTATCTAACTCAGCAGCAAGCAAATAAACCAAAAATATTCCTTTAACAATGTCACAATCCTTTATTATATCGTCTAAATCAATGCACATGGGGAGGGGGGGGTCTTACATAAGATATATAAAATACTGTTTGCATAACAGTGCAGCATGTGCGGTGTTACTTGTGACAGCTGGAAATCTTGCCTTGTGTTTTATTTGATGTGTTGTCTGTGCTGTGATGTGTTTTTGCTTCGAGTTCAGGCAGCAGATGAAACACCACAGGAAATAATGTCATGTGCGGTTATTCCACGAGGGCTTCATCCTCCTCAAACCTTTTCTCTCTCTCTCTCTCTCGGTTCATTAAAAATGAAATAAGGCAATCGGAAATGGATCTGGACTCTTCAGGCTTCTGTGAGACTTTTAAAGTGTCATGCAGCTGTGAGGTAGAAAGAAGAAGTCGATGCCAACTTCTCTCATTTTATGTGATCAAAAATGAAGATTTAAAGCCAAGACATGATTAAGACTCCTGCTTCCTTTATCCAAAAAAACTCCCAACGAAGACAGACAAAGACTCAGATAATTTGGAGCATTACATCAGGCTTCACTGTACCACTGTATCCCGTTCATATAATTATGCCCCAATAAACTCACAATGCCCTGTGAAGCTTTTAAACCACTGAGGCATGTTTCTGGCTCAGTTGTAATGAGCCTTCAAAATCTAGCTGGAAGCGGCATTACATAACACACCCACCCTTGTAGGACTGAATCTGATTTAATGTTACAGTTAAAAAAAAATATCTACAGTAGATCAACACAACTGAAAACCCCCAAAAACGTATTTATTGTGCAGCAGAGCAAAAAGATGCAAACTGACTGCACATGTACATCACACAGCAGGTTTACAGACTGATGAGAAAAAGAAGGATGGAAGTAGAAAGAAGCAGTTTTTGGAAGATATGGTTGTATTATTATTTATGTTTTATATATTATAATGTGTGGCTGTTGAAAGCTGAAATTCATTACGATGCATAGCTGGATGCTGAATGGTATTAAAAACCTTCCTGTTGTCCTCAGGTCAAGGAAGGACAGGAGGAAGGAAGGAAGGAAAGCAGAAAGGGGGAAAGAGGGAGGGAGGCAAATAGGAGGAAGTAAGGAAGGAAGGAAAGGAGTAAGGAGGGAGGGAGGTAGAAAAATAGCAAGGAAGGAAGGAAGGAAGGAAAGAAAGAAAGAAGTAAGGAGGGAGGGAGGGAGGAAAATAGGAAGGAAGGAAGGAAGGAAGGAAGGAAAGAAGTAAGGAGGGAAGGAGGAAAAGAGGAAGGAAGGAGGGAAGGAAAGAAGGAAGGAAGTAAGGTAGGAAGGAAAGGAGTAAGGAGGGAAGGAGGAAAAGAGGAAGGAAGGAGGGAAGGAAGGAACGAAAGGAGTAAGGAGGGAAGGAGGAAAATAGGAAGGAAGTAAGGAGAGAAGGAAGGAAGGAAGGAAGGAAGGAAGGAAGGACAGCAGATAACGAGCAAGAACAGATTTCATTAAGACTTAATAGCAAATAAAAAATAGGGGTGGCAGCTCTGATGTAATAATAAGGTGAGTCACACAGCATGATGGGACATTAATAAACATCTAAAGCATCTTTTGTTTTTGAAGGAAGGAGGGAATGTGCAAGGAAGGAAGGAAAGACGGAAGGAAGGAAAGAAGTAAGGAGGGAGGGAGGAAAATAGGAGGAAGTAAGGAAGGAAGGAAAAGAGTAAGGAGGGAGGGAGGGAGGAAAATAGCAAGGAAGGAAGGAAGGAAAGAAAGAAAGAAAGAAGTAAGGAGGGAGGGAGGGAAAGAGGAAGGAAGGAGGGAAGGAAGGAAGGAAGGAAGGGAGGAAAAGAGGAAGAAAGGAAAGGAGTAAGGAGGGAGGGAGGGAGGAAAATAGGAAGGAAGGAAGGAAAGGAGTAAGGAGGGAGGGAGGGAGTAAAATAGGAAGGAAGGAAGGAAGGAAAGAAGTAAGGAGGGAAGGAGGAAAAGAGGAAGGAAGGAGGGAGCAGGAAGGAAGGAAGGAAGGAAGGAAAGGATTAAGGAGGGAGGGAGGAAAAGAAGATGGAAGGAAGGAAGGAAGGAAGGAAGGAGTAAGGAGGGAGGGAGGGAGAGAGGAAAATAGGAAGGAAGGAAGTAAGGAGAGAAGGAAGGAAGGAAAGAAGGAGGGAGGGAGGGAGGAAGGAAGGACACAGCAGATAATGAACAAGAACAGATTTCATTAAGACTTAATAGCAAATAAAAAATAAGGGGTGGCAGCTCTGACATAATAATAAGGCATGATGGGACATTAATAAACATCTAAAGCATCTTCTGTTTATAAGAGCAGAGTGATGAGGTGCACTGCAACGACCCGGTATCAAACCCAGGACCTTCCAATCAAGCAGGGAACGTTGACCATTAACAGGGTCGGACCACAGAGCCAGCAGGGGGGGGGTTCTGCCGTCCTAAAGTCACACATTAATGAGATCTGGAAGCTGCTGTAAAACCTCTCACTCTGGACTTTAATTGCTCCACAAGATCATAAAAGGTATCACAACCCAGAATACAACTTTGAAAACTCACATTTGTGACCATTATAAAGTTTGACTATCTTTTAGGGTACGGATGTCCGAGCAGTTGAGTTTGTGCTAAAGGTTCCCACTAGGTTGGGTCATTCTCTCCTTCCTTTCCTTCCTCCCTTCTTTCCTCTGTCCTTCCTTCCTTCCTTTCCTTCTTCCTTCTTTCCTCTGTCCTTCCCTCTTTCCTTTCCTTCCTTCCTTCCTTCCTTCCATCCTTCCTTCCTTATACCTCCCTTCCAGCTTCCTTCCTTCTTTCCTTCCTTCTACCCCCCTTCCATCCTTCCTTCCAGCTTCCTTCCTTCCTTCTTTCCTCTGTCCTTCCCTCCTTCCTTTCCTTCCTCCCTTCCATCTTTCTTCCTCCCTTCCATCCTTCCTTCCTTCTACCTCCCTTCCTTCCTTCCATCCTCCTTTCCTTCCTTCCTTCTTTCCTCTGTCCTTCCCTCCTTCCTTTCCTTCCTTCTTCCTCCCTTCCATCCTTCCTTCCTTTCCTTCTTCCTCCTTCCATCTTTCCTTCTTCCCTTCCTTCCATCCTTCCTTCCTTTCCTTCTTCCTCCTTCCATCCTTCCTTCTTCCCTTCCTTCCTTCTTCATCCTTCAAGCTTTCTTCCTCTCTTCCTCATTCCCCCTTCCTTCTTCCTTACCTTCCTTCTTCCTCCCTTCCATCCTTCCTCCTTTCCTTCCTTCTACCTCCCTTCCATCCTTCCTTCCAGCTTCCTTCCTTCCTCCCTTCCACCCTTCCTTCCTCCTTTCTTTCCTTCTTCCTTCCTTCCATCATTCCTTTCTCCCTTCCATCCTTCCTTCCTTTCATCCATCCATCCTTCCTGCATCCTTCCTTCCTTCCTTCCTTCCTTCCTTCCTTGACTCGAGGACAACAGGAGGATTAAAATACCAGACTATAAAATAGAGACTATGAATGTCTTTTTTCCTCCACAACATTAATCAAACATTTGCTAATGGGGAATTCATCAATGTGAATTGGTGCAGAGAATAACTTTGAGTCAGAATATGAACAGTATGCGAGGTTTAAAAAAGAATATAAAATCGTTGGAATATGCTAACACACGTGCTGGAGGAGCTGCACAGTTTGACATTTAAATGTTTTTTCTAGCTCCAAGTATTATAAGCAGTTGAAAAGGTCCAAAAAAACCCAACAGAATGTGTAATAATAGAAAGACGCAGAATAACAGTGAGAAGGACAAAGTGTGACTGCTTTGTCTTCTAGTAGCTTTATCTGCGTCCCTTATGATGCAGGTCAAACTGTGTGAAAATGTTACTGCTGACGCCAGAATTGTGACAGATTTCCTGATGATATGAAGAAAATGAGTCACTATTCAAACAGCTTGAGTCACTAGCGTGTGCTGGGGACATTAGATAGATTGCTTTCCTTTTAATAACACTACATGGGCAATACAGTTATGATTACCAAAAGACTATAAGAACAATAACTAATAAAAGACGTGATGTGTACGGAAGCTTATTGCATTCATTCAATAAAAAAAAAATACAGATCCTGTTTTTCTGAGTAATTTTTTTGGATCAGTTTTTTGAGTAATTTTTTTCCTGTTTTTCTGAGTAATTTCCCCCCCCCCTGTTTTTCTGAGTAATTTTTTCCCCATGTTTTTCTGAGTAATTTCCCCCCCCCCCCTGTTTTTCTGAGTAATTTTTTCCCCATGTTTTTCTGAGTAATTTCCCCCCCCCCCTGTTTTTCTGAGTAATTTTTTCCCCATGTTTTTCTGAGTAATTTCCCCCCCCCCCCCCCCTGTTTTTCTGAGTAATTTTTTCCCCTTGGCATTCAAAACATTGGACACATTCACTCCTTTAATTGAGAGGTCGATTTAATGGCAGCAGACATGACCTGCTTGTTTACTTTAATCAAGTTCTACTTTGATCTGGGTTTAAGACACTGGGAGATTGTCCTGTCGCTAAGTCATATAGATGGTATTACTATTAGTTTGAAGACGGGTCATAGCAGGAGCAGGAGCTGCAGGAGTCACTTGCAAGTGAGGTGTTATCGCGAGATTTCGAAGTAGAGAAAAAATTACTCAAAAAAACAGGGAAAAAAATTACTCAGAAAAACAGAAAGAAATACTCAGAAAAACAGGATCTGTATTTTTTTTTTATTGAATGAATGCAATAAGCTTCCGTAGATGTGAAAGAAAGCATTGCAAAATTAGAAAGTAAAAGTGATGCTTAAAGATGTCATGTTTTTTTTTAAACTTGAGAAAATTAAATATACGCTGAGAGGATGTACAGTCAAATTTTTTCACAAATGGCAACCCTTTATTTCCTATTTCACTAATTTAGAGGTCCTACCTGATTGAATGTGTGCCTGTTACTGTTATACCTTTTATATTGCATAAATAACCAGTAGTATGTGTGTTAGTCGTGATGAGCCAACTGGGGGTGTGGGTGGGTTTCTTCTACACTTTTATCAGAGTGTTTTTTTTATTTTGTTTTGTTTTGCATATGTAACCGATTTCATATGTGTGTGTGAAAAAGAAAAGAAAAGGCAAATTGTATGTCTGAAACTGAAAGTATTGCATTGTAGCTTTCAATAAAAATATTTGGGGGAAAAAAAAAGAAAGCAAAAGTGATTCAGTAATTGAAAGTTAATGAACAAGTATAGTGCAGCTTGTATGAAGACTGTAGACACATGAAGAATAATAATATAGCTGCAAGTGGCAATAACTGGGGTCCAAGTGGATTGCAAAAAATAGCAAAATCTGACATCTTTAGAGCAGAAAATCAGATTCAGATGACTCAGGAGATTCAAATTAAGACTTTTGTGACTACTGTCTCTACTGGTGAGCATGTTGAATACAACAGAAGTCTATGGGACTCACTGCAGCTTAAATTAAAACTTAAAATTTGAATCTTTCATTTGCACTCCTTTTAATGATTTTAAAGCAAATCATTACTTTATGCTGCAACCTTATATTTAATGCTCTATTCTAGTATGTTATTTCTCTCTCTTTCTATTTTTCTGTATTTTTTTTTTTATTATTATTAGTGGGGTGGGGGGGTTAGGGTTAGGGTTAGGTTTGGGGGGGGGGGGGGGGGGTTATTCTATGTTTTAACCTCGTCCTCCCTAGCCCTCATGCTCAGGGTCCTACTCGAAAATGACATACCCAACATGAATATAGTATATCTCTGTAACTACTGTACAAGGTCTATCATAATAAAGGTAACACTTGTGAGATACATGTAGAGGTGAAAGCATCAGTATATATGTTACTGGGTCAGATTAAATGAAGATTGAACACATTGCATTAATTAAACATTTAATTTTCGCCTGACAAACATTTCCACTTTTAGAGTGAATAACACCGTCTGAATTATGCTGCTGCAGCCAAAAGACCTCTTGAAACTGTGTATGCATAACATCTGAACATTATCTGTGCCAAGTCTCATGCTAATAAAGTAAAGCACTGCAAAGTTAGAGAGATTTTAGCAGAGATATGTTTCCAATAAAGCACATTGAGGTACCATTGTGTATGAAATGTGCTATATAAATAAAACTGCCTTGCCTTGCCTTAAATTAAAATATTCAGCAAATTACAGATTTACAGATAAATAGCTGAAAGACTATTCCCATGATTGCTACCAACAATGTTTTTTTAATGTTTTTTATGAACTTGAGTTTGTGCCAAGATGACCTTATAATTATAATTCTTGCATTTAGGCCAGCAGACTACCAGGAGAGCACAGCTGTACCTGACAGCAGTTGACATTAAATATTAAACTTAGCTTTGCACACAGTAAAGTACTGCATTGAAGTCAACGGGTGTGAATAACTTAGATGAATGAAGTGTGTGTGATGCATGCAAAGAAAACATAAAACCCCAAACCCATCTGGGTGGTGGAGGCTTGGGAGGAACGTCAATGGAAAGAGGTTAACAAGGAAACTCTGACTACGAAACCAAACCAACCTCACGCAAATTAAAAGAGTTAGGGTTCAACTTTTATGGATGTAAAGGTCTCAATTAACCTGCTTTTCTTGGATGTATTGTTAAATATTTTGAAAGGTGTTCAAAAATCAGGTGAAAATAGAAACACAGTACAAATTACAGGAAGACATTTTTTGACCAATCTGAACTGACTATTTGAAACATGTGATATTTAGTATCTAAAGAATGTCCGAGATCGTTTTGGTGGCACTTGAATGAAAACTACTGGAGATGTAGATGTTCATTGATTTTGCATAGTGGCAGACTTTATGAATTTACCACAGGTTGCAGAGAGGCAAACTTTTATCACAGTTCAGTGGATGTGCTAAAAAAAAAGTCAGCTCTCGACAACATACGTTATTAAAGTTTTGAAATGTGAAATGTATAGAAATTGTAATTGTAACTGTAATCAATCATTACCAAAGTTTCATGCAATGACCGAGTCATGACCCTAGAGCATGCAAACAACATTTGGTATGAATATGTGAAGCTCAAATATAAACTATTGGCATTGGTGGCGCCCCCCAATGGCACAATATCCCATGACTGTGCAGCAAAGCTCGGACCTAGCATCCAAACATGTGAACCAAGCTTGGTTACAATAGCTTAAGCCAATTTTGATGAAAATTGAACTTAAAGACTGGTCTAAAAATGTATAATTTCAAAATGATAGATATCCCTTTCCACGATGCAGTATCAGTATCATATTGATCTTGTGACCCTTCAACTTCTTAACATAGCTGAGTATTTACTAAGACTCGAGAATGACATTATCCTGCCGCAGTTCATCTGATTTCCTCATCCTTCCTGCCTCCCTCCCTCCTTTCCTTCCTTCCTTCCTTCTTTCTTCCTCCCTTCTTTCCATCCTCCTTCCTTCCTCCCTCCCTTCTTTCCATCCTCCTCCCTTCCTCCCTCCCTCCTTCCTTCCTTCCTTCCTTCCATCTTTCCTTCCTGCCATCCTTCTTCCTTCCTCCCTCCCTTCTTTCCGTCCTCCTCCCTTCCTTCCTTCCTCCCTCCTTCCTTTCCTTCCTTCTTCCTTCCTGCCTCCTTTCCTTCCTTCCTTCCTCCCTCCTTTCCTTCCTTCTTCCTTCCTTCCTGCCATCCTTCTTCCACCCTTACTTCCTTACTTCGAGGACAACACGAGGGAGGGTTATAAAGGTTTTTTCCTTTCAAATAAGAGGTTCTGTATCTCTGTAAACAGCTATTTATTTCTCTTCATTTCCATCTGATAGATATCTCTTGCCATACTGATATATCTTGTGACCCTTCAACTTCTTAACATTGCTGAGTATTTACTAAGACTCGAGATGTAAATGATCCTGCCGCAGTTCATCTGATTTGCATGGAGGGTCACTAAGTAAGAGTTAATGTCATCATGTTTCGATGTGCATCTGTTGTATTTATAACAATTTAAAACAGTTTTTTTTTTGCTGCTGAAATTGCAATATCGGTTGAACAGAAGAAGACACTTTTGGATTTGCTTATTTATTCCCCAGGAGGAAGGAGGCATATGTGAGGAAATGCAAGTTTAAGATCCTGATGTCAGCTCAAAAAGATCAGTGATTGATTGTGTTATGAAAAATCACTAGAAAGTTTTTTGATTAGACTTTTAACTATTCTGGATCTGCCGAGCCTTTAAAAGTCAGAAAGTATGCAGAAAGGACCTGAGGGAGACAGGATGGTAAAATAACAGGCATTCCTGCTCTTTAGCCTTGTGTTGCTAAGCAGAGAGCTCCGATGAAGTAACTATTTAGTGCCTCTTCTCAACCATTTAGGATGTATGTTTTACACAGAACAAGGACTGTGAAGGAGGAGACCTCACACACTGTTTCACAGTTTGAATGGGCTCAGTGGGATAGGAGATGTCTGAACAGCTGAGTTATATAGTGACACATTTCCAACTGAGTTAAATCATTCCTCCATGACAATGAATATAAAACCACTGCAACATTGCTAGAAAACAGAAAAGTAAACACACATGCTGAATGAGCTGCACAGTCTGACATTTGCACATGTAAATGATTTTTCTAACACAAAGTACGCAGCAGCTGAAAAGGTCCAAAAAATGTGCAGAATGTAGAATAATAAAAAGTAGCGGAATAATCAAGAGTGACATGAACAAATGCCAATCCAAAAAAAAAAACTCTGTGAATCTGCCCTGATATAAAGAAACCAAAGAAAGAAGGAAAAAAAAAAAGGAGCCAAGTGCAGCTGAGCCGGAGAGCAAACCATCAAGCAACACTGCATGTTCAGCATAGCAATTACAGCTGCACGCAGCACTCACTGATCTCACTGTTTCTCCCTCCACCACGTTTGCATATTTACTACCAGTGAGGAAGCAGAGTGGAGAGTTCAGTATTAAAATGAGATGCTTTCTCAAAGTGCTGCATGGTGTGGAAGCACCTCAGTAAATAAATAAACTAAAAGCAAGGAGGGCACAAATGAATTTTTTACTTTAAGTAAAAAAAAACCCAACATACTTAACATTGTCAAAATTTAATGACTTTTCTTAATTTTGTGAGAAATCCTTATAAATATATTATCTAATGACGCTGCAGAAAATCACGCATTCACAGTCTCCCAAATCTGAAATAGGTCTTTTTTTATGTCTGTTTTTGGAGTTATATAAGAATTTGTTCATGAGAGGTTTAACAGAGAGTTTCTAGGGTCTAATCAGCTAAAATCATGAGTAACGTTCACAATAAAAGACACAAAACACAGTCAATACTTGTGATTGATTAGTTTAGTTAAGATGAATTAACACAACAGAGAAAGAACTGGGAATACATATTTTTTCACTAAATATTATGGTTTCTTTTTCAGAATACACAAAAACATGAATTCTCAGAATCATATTTTCTAACAGTGGCCCTGATATTGCTTTGTATATTAATGATAATACTGTGTGATTATTTCTATTCATGCTCAGTTTGCAAAGGAGGTCAAGCACAAAACTATTTGTCTATTATCTGTAAGCATATAAAATGAATTCAAACACTGGATAAGAAGAGCGTATTTGTGTGTTAAAATATCAACACACTTGCACCACACTGAGTCTTAACAACAGACCCTGATATGCAATAAAAATGGAGGTAAACTGAGTCTGGTTTGTGCCCTTAGGAAGATTTTAACTGCTGACACAACATGAGGCACTAAATCATGATGATCTCTGTGGGCGTAGAGACATCCCGACTTCTTCCTATATTGTATGTTCTGCTGATGATATATATATTACGCAACACAATGTGGCTCAGAGCATGCATGTTTGGCTTGTGTCAGTCTCAGCAGCAGTGTTTAAATGATGTCTAGCACCGTTTGTGCTGAGCCACCTGTAAAAAAGCTGTGCTGCAGAGATAGTGAGGAGGATTATAATCAGAGGAGCCTGTCAGTCCTAAAAGCAGAGATAAGACTGCACTGTGAGGGAAGGAGGATGGTGTATTTTGAGGGCAGAACCTAAAGAGACAGACACACTGAGAGCTGAATATAGGGAGCATAAGGGAAATGATGTGAGGAGAGCGATAAAAAGGGAAGAAAGGCAATAAAAGAGGAGAAATAAAAACAATGAGACAGACAGAAAGCTTGAGGTGCAGCTTGTAATGAGATGACGCTATACAAGTGTGTCCATTTGAAATTCAGTCATTTAAAGTCTGTGTAAAGTGAGAATAAATATGTGATCTGAGTTTGACATACCACAGAAAAGGGTGTTGTTATCTCAGCGGTTGGCTCAGCTGGTAGCTTGGCGGCTAATTCGGCGGTTGGCTCAGCTGCTAGCTCGGCGGCTAACTCAGCTGCTAGCTCGGCGGCTAATCCGGTGGTTGGCTCAGCTGGTAGCTCGGCGGCTAATTCGCCGGTTAACTCAGCTGGTAGCTCGGCGGCTAACTCGACTAACTCGGCTAACTGGCTGACTGTAGACTGTAGTAGTAGTAGTGTGTGCTGAATGTATTTATACCTCTACAGCAGCAGGGGCGGGTTTATGCTAATCACCACCACGTTACATAACACAGCAGTGATTTTCAGACCCGTCCACTAAATCCTGAACACAGAAATCTTGAAACACAGTTTGTGAAGCCTAGCTCCACAATTCAAATCTAAATGGTTGAAATGCTTTTTACACCTTTTTTTTTTTAGAAATACATTTATGACCTATTTAATGTGTTTATAAGAAAATGTCTGGATTCACCACAGCCATAAAATGAGCCTTTCATTAAAAACAAAATACACTGTTGACTGAGAAGCAAATGCAAAAACTTGTGTGTCTAATATTGATACCAGGAGTCCTGATCTTCCACAGAAATATCTTTACGCTGGAGCAGTTATAGTCCATGTCTGAGCGAATTATCTCAACCTCCAAACCTCTGAGATGCTCAAAAAGGTTTTTTAAAACACTCATAAAGTATTCACTGGACTCCTACAAGCACTGTATTATATCTGGTCCACTGCCCTCACCTCACTTTGGAGATGTAAAGTTATCCTGGGTTCACCAACTTGATGGACTGATTGACTGATTTGATCTTTATTTCAGTTTCTCAAAATATGAGACGTAATACACCTGGCTAAAGGTTCCACATGTGGACAACTTTACAACTTTCTGGAATATGGCCGACTTCCTTCAGACATTATGGATCTCTTCCAAATAGGCTTGAATCCAATCTGATGGCAAGGAACATGCAGCGATGAACGGGCCCTCACTCCCCCACACCAAAATTTGCCACAACGCCACATCTGTCAGGTTTTTTTTGATCAAGGTCTCTTTTATTTTTCAAATATAACAAACAAAAGATACACAACTCACACATGAAATAGTAAAGTCTAGTTCCTGGCCATACAAACCAACTTCCCAACGCCCCCCACCCACTGGTCAGATTAAATCTGTAGTAGGAGTTTGCTAACGTATGAGCTGTGGAAATTGCGATAATGGCGCTAAAATCAGAAAAAAAATGTGAATCTTTGGGTCTGTCTCTTTATGGCACTGTTACTCTGTCATGCATGTCAGGTTCAGATATATGAAAAATATATTCATAAACGATTTTGACGAATGCATCAACTTCAGCTCCCAACACAAATATGCTTAAAATGGCACTCTACAATCTGAGGTCTCTATACAGTAAGTACAAACTAATAATTACAACTTTGTTATCAGTGGTCAGTGGTCTTGGTGCTGGCCTCGAGTGTTTACAGGAAGAGTTTAAAATGTAATACCGTCATGAATTTTCTCCCTTTGAAGTTCTCACTTTTAATGGATCTCATCCAAATAGGTTTGAATCCAATCTGATGGCAATGAAAATGCAGTGATGAACAGGCCCAAAGTTTGCCACAACACCACATCCGTCAGGTTTAATAGAAATGAAAGATTTTGATTTGATTTTGATACGTCCAATGTCTTAAAATGTTTATGAACGAATTTGAAGCCGGTCAGATTAAATCTGTAGGAGGGGTTGGCTAACGTACGGGCTGTGGAAATCGCGATAATGGCGCCAAAATCAAAAATTTGAATCAAAATGGCTCAACATGCAACTCACAATGAAGTCTTATAACAGCAATTGATACTGGGTGAGTCTATCTCTTTAAGGCGCTGTTACTCATAGTTCTGATATCCCTGTTATCGTAACACATGTCAGGCTCAGATATATGAATAATCTATTAACGATTTCGACAAATGCATCAACTTCAGCTCCCAACACAAACATGCTTAAAATGGCACTCTACAATCTGAGATCTCTATCCAGTAAGAAGTACAAACTAATAATTACAACCAGCTTGTTGAACTTTATCCTCCAAACCAACCCAGGGTCAGTGGTGAGTGTTTACAGGAAAAGTTTCAAATGTAACACCGTGATTAATTTTCTTCCTTTGAAGTTCTCTCTTTTAAATTTGGTGGTCTCAATCTAATCATTTATTTATCGTTCATGCCACTGATTACTCCTGATAACTTTAAAGAGAGAAGAGAGTGTGTACGGAACAAACAAGTATTTATAGTCAGAAAATTGGACCTTGTAATTACCCATAACCAGTTGTTAATACTCTCTCACTCTCTCGCTCGCTCTTTGTGTACTTGCATCTTTAATGAACAAAACGTCTCAAAGTTCTACCCCCCCCCCCCCCCCCCCCGTCTGAATGGACGCTAATGGACTGGCTGACTGGTTTTAATTGAATCTGCTTGTCTTCACTAAATATTATGCACCTCTTAATGTCAGCTCTAATAAGTCCTAAAAAAGAAAGCAGCCTTGGATAAACCACCATAAAAAGGAAAAGTAGAAAAGAATCCAGTCTCTAAGTACATTAAAGCACTATAGCGTTATCATTAAGGATGTGAGAACACACCCTAGATTTTTATTTAAGACTGTTGATTAGCTGGTAAATCCAGTCTCTCCTTGTGTCCCAGTTGAAAGTGATGCTGATTGTGAAATGTTTTTTTATCTTATTTTACTGATAAAGTGAAGTCAAATGGAGCCTATATTACCCACAATGCCGCTCACTCTGATGTTAATCACCTGCAACAAGATCATTTGAACCAGTTTTATCCCATTACCTTATTATCATCCTGCCTTCTTGATATAATACCCACAAAGTTTTTACTAAAAAGTACTGAAAACAATCAGGTCCTGTTTGCTTTCTGATTTTAACAGTTCCCTCTTATGTGGGAATGTGCAATATGTGTATTTATTATATTTATGTATTTATTGAGACAACAGGTAGCATTGTATTATTTATTGTTGTGCAAATGGTCAACTTTACATTTACTTTCTTTGTTGTTTTTAACTATGGCGGCAGCTTGTCTCAGCACTATCTATCTATCTATCTATCTATCTATCTATCTTCTCTAACGCTTGTGTCCAAGGAACTTCTCTCTGCACTGGAAAAGTTTCAATCTGGTTTCTGGAAGTATCACAACACTGAGATTGCCCTGCTCCAAATTATCAATGACCTTTTAATGGCAGCTGATGATAGCATGTGCTCAGTCCTTGTAGTCCTGGACCTCACAGCATCCTGTTTGACAGACTTGGTGGAGAGTTTTAACCTTCCTGTCGTCCTCCTGGGTCAAATTGATCCTATCTGTTTTGACTGTTCCTTCCTTCCTCCCTTCCTTCCTTCCGTCTGTCCTTCCTCCGTCCCTCCTTATCTCTTTCTTTCCTTCCTCTCTCTTTCCTCCCTTCCTTCTTTCCTTCCCTCCTTCCTTCCTCTCTCCTTTCCTTCCTCCCTCCCCCCTTTCCTTCCTTCTATCTCTCCTGCCTCCTTTCCTTCCTTCTTTCCTTTCCTTTCCTTCCTTCCTTCCTTCCTTCCTTTCCTCCCTTCCTTCCTTCTCTCCTTCCCTCCTCTCTCCTTTCCTTCCTTCCTCCCTCCCCCCTTTCCTTCCTTCTTCCTCCTCCCTCCCTCCCCCCTTTCCTTCCTTCTTTCTCCCTCGCCCCTTTCCTTCCTTCCTCCCTCCCTCCCTCCTTTCCTTCCTTCTTCCTTCTTTCCTCACTCCTTTCCTTCCTTCCTTCCTTCCTTCCTTCCTTCCATCTTTCCTTCCTGCCTTCCTTCTTCCACCCTTCCTTCCTTACTTTGAGGACAACACGAGGGTTAAAATGTTTTTTTTTTTACCTTTCAAATAAGATGTTCTGTGTCTCTGTAAACAGCTATTTCTCTTCATTTCCATCTGTTCAGGACAGTTTGACTCGCTGGCACATTATTCATAGACATGATGTTTCTCTTTCTGATGTTATGCTGATGATACTCAGGTGTACCTGCTCATTAGATGAACAGATCCAGGAAGGCTGAGTGCCTTTATGCTTAAACATTTTCTTCAGCTGAGCTCAAGCAAAACAGAGAGATCTCAGTCATTGGCTTCAAGCACATGGTAAAACAAATCCTGCCATCTGCTGGTTCCCTAGTGGATCGTATTAAAACCTGTTGCAAGGAACCTCAGCGTCTGGTGGTTTAAGTTTTGAGCAGCACACCATGACGTTTTTTCATTTTAGAAATATTTCAAACATATGGTGTTTTTGAACTTTTAAAGACACAGAGACCATTTCAAAGACCTTCGTCTCATCATATCTGGATTATTGTAACAGGCTCGTAAAACATGCTTTTATTGGGAGCCTTTCCTAATTTTACTCTCTTAGTCGTCTTTATTTCTGCTTTATTTCCTACACTAAATTGTTTTGTATACACTAAACTGTTTTTTAATCTGTTGGTTCCTTCCTTCTTTCCTTCCTTCCTTCTGTCTGTCCTCCCTCCCTCCCTCCTTCTCTCTTTCTTTCCTTCCCCTCTCTTTCCTCCCTTCCTTCTTTCCTTCCTCCATCCCCCTTCCTTCCTTCCTTCTGTCCCTCTTTCCTTCCCTCCTTTCTCCCTACCTTCCTCCCTTCCTTCTTTCCTCTGTCCTTCTTTCCTCCCATCCTCTTTTCCTTTCTCCCTCCCTCCCTCCCTCCCTCCTTCCTTCTTTCCTCCCTCCTCTTTGTAAAACATACTTTTTTATTGGGAGCCTTTCCTAATTTTACTCTCTTTGTCTTCTTTGTTCCTGCTTTATTTCCTACACTGAATTGTTTTTCATACCCTAAACTGTTTTTTAATGTTTTCTTTTTAACAACCTAATGATTTTATTTTTATTACCTTTGTGAAGCACTTTGTAACACGGACTTTGAGACGTGTTCCATAAATAGAGAATATTATTATGTTTTAATGGGGTATGACAGATGCATGCATGGAGATTAGTTTAGGAAATGCACCCGAATATTTGTAGTCTACAGTTACTGGACTCTGATACATCTCATAATCCTGTAGTGAAATTAAAGAGGGAGATACTGTATCTCCCTACATGGACACGAAAACAGCTGGCAACGCATTTCAGTTCAAGCCCAAAATAAGTTCCACACAACACAAAATGAGCGTCTTCCAGTTGCTACATCTGACACTAAGAGGTTTCATCTGACACAAGAGTCCTGGCTGAGTTTCAAATGGGAAAAAAAAGACGAATTCAGGACAGTGATGACACTTGTTGTCTTTATTGTTTAATATTTAAGAGCCTTCAACCATATGTTCATATTTTATGAACTTTGTTAAAAGGCCTAACTTTGATGAAGACTCTTACTCTTCAGCCTAAAAAAAGGAAGTGAAAATAAATATTATTTTGTCTCTTCATGTGAAAGTATATAATGATTTGACTACTATAAGTTGAGGTACTGACTTACAATATCAAAACAATTGATATTGAGACCATGCAAACAAGTAGGGCTGGGCGATTAAGGCAAAAATCTAAATCACGATTAATTGAACTTTTAACCTCGATTACGATTAATGAACGATTATCTCCACCCTTGATGAACAATTATGTATCTTCAGTTTCTTTAGTTTAGTATTTTCCACTGCTGTCCTCACACATGAGGATCTTTAGGGAGTGAAAATAAAGATGTTTTAAGGTGTGACGCTGTGGTTAATGTCTAGTTTACTTGATTAGAACTATGTTAAGATCATGGTTTGGGTTAAAATGATCACTGGAGACAAGTTTTCAAATTCCTTAAAAGGTATGCAACCTTTGCTGCCATGGCAACAGTGAACACCACCATTAATTGACATGAGCAAGATTAAGTCGATTAGAGTTTCTAAATGTCGGTTTCGATTATTTTTTCCATTAATTGCCCAGCCCTACAAACAACCTATAACAAATGTACCTTTCCATGATGATCGCGGCTCTTGGCTCTCAGCTTGTTGACCTGAGACTCAGCGATGTCAGCACGCTCTTGAGCTTCCTCCAACTCATGCTGGATCTTCCTGGACCTGGACAAGTGAGTGTTGGCCTGCTCCTCCTGTGAAGGGTGATGGGAGCAACATTCAAATGATATAATTATTGAATCACCTGTAGATGATTGGTCACATCAGTGTATTTGACTTACAGCCTCTTCAGCTTGTCTCTTGTAAGCCTTGACTTTGAGCTGCAGCTTATCTACCAGATCCTGAAGTCTGTGCACGTTCTTATTGTCCTCCTCAGTCTACACAGATAAAGGGTTATAAGTGATGAAGAATAAAGAAGACAGAGATATTAAAGTGGTGTCTTATTTACACAGGAAATACCTGGTAGGTCAGCTCCTTCACTCTTCTTTCATATTTGCGGACTCCTTTCACAGCATCAGCTCCACGTCTCTGCTCGGCCTCAACTTCATTTTCTAGCTCACGCACCTGAAAAGTGATGATAAATTTTATATTACTATTATATATAAAGATCATTGGCCCTTCCCTCCACATTCTCAACAGAGTCTCCCCCACACCACACTATTTGTTCATTGTTTTTCTGTTTGAGTATGTAACAAACCAACTTTTTTGTCACCTAATTCAGTTTTCCTTCATTCATGTTATTTCCCAGACCCGGGTCGTATCACAGTCAATCGAAAAAATAGATATATCATTTATTTTGTGTGGTGCACCTCCAGGAAATGATCCATCGTGATCAGTGCATACCCTTGTTTCCAGTTTCTGGAGCTGCTTCTTGCCACCCTTCAAGGCGAGGTTCTCAGCCTCATCCAGACGGTGCTGGAGGTCCTTGACTGTGATCTCCAGGTTCTTCTTCATCCTCTCCAGGTGAGCGCTGGTGTCCTGCTCCTTCTTCAGCTCCTCGGCCATCATGGCAGCCTAGAAATTATGAAGTTTTCAGAATGTGAATTATATCATCATCAAGTGTAAGGCAGTTTACAACAATGTTCAATTATTCATACTGTAGAACTGAAGAGTTAGAGGTATAAGCTCACATCAGTGATGGCCTTTTTGGCTTTCTCCTCAGCATTTCTTGCTTCCTGAATTGAATCCTCCACTTCACCCTGAATTTGCACGAGATCAGCATCCAGCTTCTTCTTGGAGTTCAGAAGACTGGTGTTCTGAATATTAAAAAAGTCACATTTGTTATGTATTGCAAAGTTGGTATGCATAAGTAGTTTCTTGTGAATCATTGAACAAACAAACCTGTGAGTGAAGCAGTCCGACACGCTCACTAGCATCAGTCAACTCCTGTTCAGCAATTTTGCGTGCTCTGTCTGTCTGCTCCAGAGCGGCTCTCAGCTCCTCAATCTCAGCCATCATCAGGCCGTTCCTGCGCTCCACCATGGCAACCTGCTCCTTCATTTCTTCATGTCCTCTGACAGCTTCATCAAGCTGCAGTTGGGAATCCTGACAACACAAGGAGGGAAAATAATTTTTCATTTTTTTGCTCTTTAAAATGTGTTCATTCATTGATCACACAAAGCTCACCTTGAGATGTCCCTGGACAATCCTCAGTTGTTTCTGGATCTCAGCAGCCTGTCTGTTGGCGTGGCTCAGCTGAATCTCCATCTCATTCAGGTCTCCCTCCATCTTCTTCTTGATTCTCAGGGCATCATTCCTGCTCCTGACCTCAGCATCGAGAGTGCTCTGCATGGCGTCAATGATCCTTTGGCTGTTCCTCTTGATCTGCTCCATCTCCTCGTCTTTTTCTGCAAGCTTCCTGTCTACCTCACCTTTGATCTGGTTGAGCTCCAGCTGAACACGGAGAATCTTGGCTTCCTCATGTTCCAGTGCTCCCTTAAGGAAAAAGTTGAATATATATACATGCTGTTAAATATATAGGCTGTTGTATTTCATCATATAAGTGGTCTAATATTACAATTTAGATTTTAACCTCTGCTTCTTCCAGAGCTGTCTGAAGTTCAGACTTCTCCGTCTCCACAGTCTTCTTGGCTTTCTCCAGCTCGTGGATAGTCTTTCCAGTCACACTAATCTCTTCAGTCAGGTCTGAGATCTCCTCTGTCAAATTACCAAAACCAAAATCCAGTTTAGAGAAACTTAAGTGCAGGATACATCATATCTAGAAAATTAGGATTTACCACCACAGACCCTCATGCCAAGGTAAAGAAACAACCCTTACAATCACTGTAAAAGTTATATTAAATACAGTGGGATTGACATACGTTGCAGGTTCTTGTTCTCTCTCTTCATGGTCTCCAGCTGATCCAGAGCCTCCTCGTAGGAGTTCTTCATCTTGAACAGTTCAGTGCTGAGAGATCGAGCCTCCTTCTGGGCTCCTTCCAGCTCTGACTGGCCCTCCTCATACTTCTGTTTCCATTCTGCAAGGACCTAAAATTATATGAATGAAGTTAGCATTTACATTAATATAATCATGTTTAAATATGTTTTTCTTTCCTTATAACTATTTACCTTATCAAAGTTCCTCTGCTTCTTGTCCAGGTTGGCAGCCAGAGAATTAGCTCTCTCTACATCAATCATGAGGTCCTCCACTTCACCCTGTAGCCTCTGCTTGGTCTTCTCCAGAGAGGCACACTTTGAGTTTACAGCCTCAATGGACTCCTCAGCATCCTGCAGACGCTGGGCGAGCTTTTTCCTGTAGTGAGAAAGTATTATCTTATACTTAATTGCACATACAGATGACAAACAGAGTGAAAAGCAAAAATGTAATTCAAAATGATTTATTTATGTAAGAGTAGAAAGGTTGTATGTACTTGGCTTCCTCCAGCTCCTCAGTGCGCTGGATAGCATCAGTCTCGTATTTGGTTCTCCACTGAGCTACTTCGCTGTTTGCCTTGGACATTCCTCGCTGCAGCTCACATTTAGCCTCCTGCTCCTCCTCATACTGCTCTCTGAGCAGATCACAGTCATGGCGGGCGGACTGAACACCATGGGCAAGGGCATTCTTGGCCTAACACGGTACCAGGGATAAAAGTATCTTTGTGAATATTCTTCAAAATGTTTGTTCTCATGATAATTTTATTTATGTTAAGTTGCATTTCATTAAAAGACTGGGCATTCTGACTATCTAAAGTTTCTCTAGTTTCTCTCTAGTTCTCTAGTTTCTCTCAAACCGCAACTATCATTCTACATCTTTTACCGACCCCATACCTGTCTCTCCAAAATCCAACCTTTCACATAACATTTCCTCAACGGATGTCACTCAGCCAAAAAGAAATGATTATTCATAATAATTATTAATTAATATTATAATGCTGGAAAGCAAATTAGCTATTAGAAAGTCAATTAATATTAATGGACTCTCTGCCCTAGATAAATACAATCCATAATATGTGGAAATAACAAACCATTTGGTTGATGGAAGGATTAAAAGGGGGATTTTTCTGAGGTAATCACATTTTGAAGATGATTGTGTTTGGGATGTCTCTATCATATGTGCTTAAATTACGTGACATGAAATGGAGTACTCAGTTCCACCAATATTAAAGTCTAATAACAGGGAATAGAAACATATTATACCTTCACTTCCTCCTCAAGATGCCTCTTGAGTTCCTCAATCTGCTGAGTGTAAGCCTGTTTGCTCCTGGTCAGCTGGGAAACAATAGCGTCTTTCTCCTCGAGCTGACGGGACATTTCACCTGAATGATAAAAAAAATATATATAAATAAATCAATTTGTAAAAAAAACAGTGGACTTGCCCACAGGTGGTTTTATTTGAGGTGTCTCACCATTCTCTGTACTGAGTCTTGCCCTCTGTGCATTAATGTCATTCAGCTGGCGGATGTTCTCTTCATGTTTGGACTTGAACTCACTCAGCTGGTCTTCAAGAGTTCTGCACATTTTTTCCAAGTTGCTCTATTTACAATGAATATGTTTATCATTTATTTAAGGAACACAAACATTTACAAACATGGCTATCCTTGGTCATAGAGCTAAAACCTTCACTCCGCTAAAGAAAACACTTACTTTGGCTTTAGCTACAGCCTCCATGTTGCTGGACAGGTCGTCAATCTCCATCCTGTACTCGCTCTTCTCTTTTTCCAGCTTCTGCTTGACACGCTGGAGGTTGTCAATCTGCTCTCCCAGCTCGGCGACAGTATCAGCCTGCTTCTTGCGGAGAGCTGCTGAGGTAGATTCATGCTGCAGGGTCGACTCTTCGAGATCACGGCGCAGCTTCAGGAACTCAGCCTCACGCTTCTTGTTCATCTCGATCTGAGCGGCTGTCGCTCCGCCAGCTTCCTCAAGTCTCTCGCTGATCTCCTCAAGTTCCCTGGAGAGATCAGCCCTCTGCTTCTCCACCTTAGCCCGAGCAGCCCGCTCAGCCTCAATTTCTTCCTCCAACTCCTCAATACGAGCCTAGGTTTAGTAATATCAAGAAGGAACTTACTATAACAAGTTGTTTTTCCATCACTGAGTATAACATTCATGTCAAACACTAACCTGGAGTTCCTTGATCTTCTTCTGAAGCTGTGCACCAAGAGACTGTTCATCCTCAATCTTATTGAGCAGCTGGCTGACCTCAAACTCCTTCCTAGATGAGGAAAAAAACTCTTATTGCAGTTATAGTTTTGACTAAGGATCATTGTGTTAAATTGTGGCAATGATAAAAAAGAAAAGTTACTTCTTGATTTTCTCATCAGATTGCTGCTTGTCATTCTCCAGATCCATTATGGATTCGTGGGCCAGTTTCAGATCACCCTCAAGCTTCCTTTTGGCTCTCTCAAGCTCCATACGGAGCTTCTTCTCTTGCTCCAGTGATCCCTCAAGCTTTATGATAATATTATAATGAAATGTTAATTCCAACACACAAGCTAGTAATACAAATGTGTTATCAAAAGCAAAGTTCTCTCACATCGTCCACTTGCTGTTCCAGTTTTATCTTGGCCTTGGTCAGAGTGTTGACTTTGTCCTCCTCTGCCTGCAGGTCATCCAGTGTTTGCTGGTGAGCCTCTTGGAGGGATTTCTTCTCTTTGGTTAACTTGGCAATACATTCATCTTGAGATGCCATCTCCTCTGTCAGATTTTTCACCTAAAAGTGGCATACAGGTACATTTATATGTCAGTAAGTAGTAGTAGTAGTAGTAAGTATATTTGAAAAATGAATGGACGTAGTTTCCTCCTTTTTTATACATTTAGATTTTAATTAAATGTACCTTGTTTTCAGTTGCATGTTTCTCCTTCTCCACTTTAGCCAAGGTGAGCTCCAAGTCATCAATATCTTTCTTCAGCTCGGAGCACTCATCTTCCAGCTTCCTCTTCTTTGCAGTTAGCTCAGCGTTGACTTCCTCCTCATCTTCCAGTCTCTCGGTTGTCTCTTTGAGTTTAGCCTCGAGTTGGATCTTGCTCTTGATCAGACCTTCACACCTTTCCTCAGCATCTGAGAGGTTTTCAGTTTCCTATATTTGGAAGATACATTTCGTAGCCAATATACTAGATTTGATTAACTATTAAGATATAAATGGATTACTTAGTATTCCTTTGGCATGTAATATTAATACTTTATACTTAGGCAAAGCATTTATACAATATCCACACAACATTTGAACTTCATGTAGATCTGATTTAAAAATCATTATACAGTACATTCAAAATGACTACACAAGTAATTAACTGCAGTAAAGTAGTATGTATGTATGTGTGCATTTATATTGTACTCACAGATGACACTTGCAGTTGCAGGTCATTCTTTTCCTGCAGCAGAGAAACCATTTTCTCCTCCAGCTCCTTCTTCTTGGCCAGAGCAGTAGCCAGGTCTGTCTTCATCTTGTCATAGTTCTCCTTCATCTGGGCCAGCTCTTTCTCAGTCTCGGCACTCTTCAGAAGTGGTTTGAGCTTGAAGTACAGAGTCATCCATGGCCAGTTTTTCACATTCATGAATGAACGGATATTGTACTGGATGGTATAGATAGATTCTCTGGAGAATACATATAGATAGTGTTAATGTAACTGTTGATTTTGTAAAAGTTGTGGGGATTCAAATTGACAGAATTGTTCTACATACAGTATGATGATCCTACCTTCTCTCCGTCATCTTCACATACTCTCTCCTCATGATGTATCCCCTGCAGAGAGCCTGAGTCATGGTTACCAGCTCACCCAGTTTGTCATCTCTCATCTCCTCCAGGGTTCCCAGCAGACCAGCTTTGAAGAATACCTGTGTTGTCAGTTTAAGGAACTCAGTCATCAGCACATATTGACAAGAGACATCTACACAAATAAACTCTGTCGACATTGTCTATAAGAATGTACCTTAGTGTGCCCAAACTTGTACTGAGTGTGGTCCACATCAATGGAGCCAAGCAGCTTCTCTGAAGCTTTCTTGTTGTCAATGAATTGTCCCTCAGGGATGACACTGGCATTCAATATTTTATATCTACAACAGAAAATGATATTGCTACTTACATTGACCTCACATCCTAGCTGGCAACTCAGCTGAAATCAACTTGACTTATGTTTACTGGAAATTGCATCACCTCTGCTTGAAGTCACCGTAGAGGATTCTGCTGGGGAAACCTTTTCTGCAGATTCTTATGCCTTCCAGCACGCCGTTACACCTCAGCTGATGGATGACCAAGGAATTCTCCATAAGACCTGAAAACAGCATACATAGTGTTAAAAATATTTCTTCATAATACTTCATGTAGAAAGTACAAACATGTGGATTATGTTCTTCTTACCTGGGGTCTTTGTTTCATTGGGGATCAGGCAACGGACGAAATGAGGGTGAGTGCTCCTCAAGTTGGTCATCAGCTTGCCCAAGTTCTCCTATGGATCAGCGGTAATCATTTAATAATGTCCTACCCTTTTAAGGTACTATTTTAAAATTATTTCAAGATGGTATTGCACTGTTATCAAAGAAGGATTTACATACTCTGAAAAGAGCAGACACAGTCTGGAAGGAAGCACCTTTCTTCTTTCCCTTTTTGCCGCCACCGCCACCATCTGTTTTAACAAATCCACTGAATTACTGCTTTTGCTTTACCTGCTCAGTTTTTTCCCCACATGAAAACTGTATTTTACAAGAAATGTAAATTAATAGATTACAAGTTTTTGCTGATTTGTTTCTTACCGTCAGCTGCAGAATGGCTTGCATACAGAAGACAAAGCAGCTTGTTTGAAGACTTCTGGTAGAGCTGGATGACTGAGTCATTCAGGGGATCCTTGTTCTTGTCCAACCAGCCATTGATATTGTAGTCCACTACACCAGCATAGTGAGCTAGGGAGAAGTGAGCCTCAGGCACACCCTTTTTAGGCTTTGGCTTCCCAAAAGCCTGGGTCTTACCAAGATGCTGATCATGCAGCTTGTTTTTGAAAGTTGTGTCAGAGGCCTTGGGGAACATGCACTCCTCTTCAAGGATGGAGAAGATGCCCATTGGCTGACAGGAAATGACATCATATTAAAAGTGATCTAGCTGGTACTCGATCAGGAAATCAATTATACAGGACGTTGTCTTACCTTCTCGATAAGCTCAATGCAGGCAGCCAAGTCCATACCAAAGTCAATGAACTCCCATTCAATTCCTTCTTTCTTGTACTCCTCTTGCTCCAGGACAAACATGTGATGGTTGAAGAACTGTTGCAGTTTCTCATTTGTGAAGTTGATGCAGAGTTGCTCAAAACTATTGAACTGCAATTACAGAAATAAAAATGAGAAATAATAAAAATGTATTTAACTGCATGGCAAAATACGGTTGATCTTGGTCATATACTGTATCATTTATTTTCTAACTACTCACATCAAAGATCTCAAATCCAGCGATATCCAACACTCCAATGAAGAATTGTCTTGGCTGCTTTGTGTCCAGCATCTCATTGATACGGATGACCATCCACAAGAACATTTTCTCATAGACAGACTTACACAGAGCCATGACAGAATTGTTGACCTAGAAATAGATAATAAAAGATTTTAGAAGGGCGATCATTCAGAATTATATTTGCATGGCAAAATAAAAATGTTGTCCTTTCATTTCTTCAAACATTACATTTTCTTTATCTTACCTGTGGGACAGTTTGACCTTTGGTCACCATCTCGTTTCCGACCTTGACTCTGGGGAAGCACAGAGCTTTCAGCATATCAGCTGAATTCAGGCCCATGAGGTAGGCGATTTTATCAGCCTCTGATGGAAAGACAAACCTTTAGCTGTCAGTGAACTGGGACATGTTTAATATTACACAGTGCATGTTGATAGATTTGGTTCAAGATATTTTCTTCAGAATTACCCTCTGTGCCATCAGGTTCAGCCTGCTCCTCACGCGGCTTCTGCTTGAATTTCATGTTGCCATGATGCATCACAGCACCAGTCAGCTTGAACATGCCAAGCTTCTCCTCACCAGTGAAACCCAAGATGTCAATAGCGTTCTGTGTTGTACATGAGAGAAAATAATTATAAGTAGCAAGAGGTTCATTGAATATTCTTAATTGTACATTTTTAAAATAATGCATGAATTGATTACGAAATGCACGATGTAGGACATGTTATTTGATCAACATCCCACATTGCATTCCTGGACCAACATTGAGTAACATGGAGCGTTGTAGTTTTCTGGAAAAAACGTACAATGTGAACACATTTTGGTGGTGGCTAGTTGAACCCTACTTATTTATAAAAGAAACATATTTTTACTAACTTTTCCTTTAATACTGACTTGTTTACCGTTGTGACTCATATAAAGATCTGCAATGAACAAAGGATGTGGTGGCTCTGATTCTTCTCTAGTCTTATGTTCTTCTAGTGTCCTTGTCACTACTGGTAGCATGAGGCGGTACCTGGAGCCCAATCAGGTTGCACAGATAGTCCAGCTCCTCCAGAATGGCATATCCATATGTGCAGTCACAAGAAGATGGTTTGCTGTGTCTTCCAGCACAGTCTCAAGAGCATGGAGGAGATACCAGGAGACCGGCTGTTACACGAGGAAAGCTGGACAGGGGCATAGAGGGGCATCAACCCAGCACCAGGACCGGAATCTGCTCCTTTTGTGTGAGAAGGAATAGGAGGAGTACCGCCAGAGCCCTACAAAATGACCTTCAGCAGGGTACTAGTGTGCATGATTCTGACCAAAGTGTCAGACTTTATGAGGATGAGGGCCCAACGTCCTCTAGTGGGACCTCTGCTCACAGCCCAGCACTGTGCAGCTCGATTGGCATTCAACAGAGAACACCAGAATTGGCAAGTACACCACTGGTGCCCGGTTCTCTTCACAGATGAGAGCAGGTTCACAATGAGCACATGTGACAAATGTGAAAGAGTCTGGAAACGTCATGGTTACGCTGCCTGTAACATCATCCAGCATGACTGGTTTGGCAATGGGTCATTGATGGTCTGGGGAGGCATACCCTTGGAGGGTTGCACAAACCTCCTTGTCATAGCCAATGGTATCCTGACTGTTGTTAAGTACTGGGATGAAATACTCAGATCGAATGTCAGACCTTACACTGATGCAGTGGGCCTTGAGTTCCTCCTGGTGCAGGACAATGCCCGGCCTCATGTGGCCAGAGTGTTTAGGATGACCTAAATCCAACTGAGCACCTATGGGACGTAGTGTATAGGGGCATTGGACACCGCCAGGTACCGCCACAGACTGTCAAGGAGCTCACTGATGCCCTGATCCAGGTCTATGGGGAGATCCCCCAGGACATCATCCACCAACTCACTGGGAACATGCCAAGACGTTGTCAGGAGTGTATATAGGCAAGCCACATTAAGAGCTGCCATGATGAAATTCACGCAAGTTGGGTCAGCCAGTGATTTCAACTTTTTACTTCGGTATGATTTTGAATCCAGCCCTCAATGAGTTGATGATTTTGGTTTCTATTGACCATTGTTGTCTTTTTATTCTCAACAAAGTATACAATGTACACCAGTAAAGATTTTCAACTTGAATAATTTGTTCATTAAAGATCTGACACTTTAACAGTGTATTTTGCAAGATTGCAGTGCAAGTGTTGATCCAGACAGTGGTTGATTGTAATGTTGGGCCAGGAATGCAATGTGGGGTGTTGAGCTTGCAACATGTCCTACTTAACTAAATATCACATCATGATTAAAATAATGTAAAATGGACACTTTACATCTGTTGCAATGAACTCCTCCACATCATCAATGCTCTTGACAGTCACTTCACCCTGACTGACCATATGGAAGTCAAAGGGGTTGGTGGTGATAAGAAGAGCCTCTGCAAAAGGTTTGAAGAAAAAAAATGTTTTTAAAATCCTGCAAAATTCGTTATTGTCTTAATTCTGCTTTTGTAATTCCTAATTTTTGGATTCTGTTGTAACATACCCAGGAGCTCTGCCTTGTGGCCAGTCATCAGCTGATAGAAGATATGGTAGCTCCTCTCAGCAGACAACTGGAAGGTGACACGGGACTTCTCCAGCAGATCTATAAATAACCAATCAAGGTATTAAACCTAGTCAAACCTAGCGTCATACCTATGTGTAAATCCAAACAAAAGTCCCAGCACAAAATGTAAATATTACTTACATGTTTCAATATCAGCTGAGGCCAGTTTTCCCGAGGTCCCAAAGTGAATTCTGATGAATTTACCCTAGACATATTGGATTAACGTCAGTATGATTCATCATACAGTATTTAGCACAATAAGATTCTTTGAGGTCTACTTTTGGCCCTTTCAACACTTACAAAACGAGAAGAGTTGTCATTCCTCACAGTCTTGGCATTACCATAGGACTCCAGCAGAGGGTTGGCTGCAATGATTTGATCTTCCAGTGAACCCTACGAGAAGATATATAATATAAACCATAAACAGGAAACTCTCCAAGAAATGTTTTGAGTCAAGGAAATCAGTTTTACCTGCATCTTGCCAGGTATTGGCTCAGCCTTCTTGGATCCAGTCACTGCAATTGTTGCAAAGTACTGGATCACACGCTTGGTGTTGACAGTCTTACCTGCACCGGATTCTCCGCTGTGGGAAGAGAACGATAATTTGAGTGTTTTCGTTGTGTTTTTTCCCATATCTGTAAATGTCCTTTAGTTATTCAGTGATTTATAACATTACTCACGTAATAAGGATAGACTGGTTCTCACGATCTGAAATGAACAAATGTGTTAATGTCTAATATGGTACAATTACAGTCATATTTCATGTCATATCTGCTGTATCTCGTTGTGTGTCTCATAAATATATTACCAGTGAGCATGAACTGATAGGCATTATCAGAGATGGAGAAGATGTGAGGTGGTGCCTCAACCCTCTTCTTGCCTCTGTATGCTCCCACAACCTGGGCATCGTACACAGGAAGCCACTTGTATGGGTTCACGACGACACAGAACAGGCCGGAGTAAGTCTGAAAAGAGAAGACAATTCACTCTAAACTTTATTAAACACATTTGACATACTTATTTAAATTTTAGCTTCATTTAGGGTAATGGCTGTATAAAAAAACAAAATATTATCAGTATGTTAATTTAAACACTCACATAGATCATCCATGATGCAAAACGCTCTTTGAGGTTAAACAGCACAGCAGGCTCGTTGAGGTGGGTCATCATGGCCATGTCCTCAATTTTATCATACTTTGGAGGGTTCATGGCATGGATATCATCCTCTTTTACAGTGACAGTCTGAATGAGAAAGGCAGTTTTGTTTTATTAGGACAGTATTTCATTTTTGGGATGAAAGTAATCCTCTTTTACTGATAGGGTCTTCAATAGTGTAAAAGGCCTATCAAAAGTTTAAAAAGACTGTATGTCTGGTATTTCAAATAAAGTATTTGTTTGCCTACCTTTCCTGCGACTGTTTCAACAGTTGCTTTGCCACCCTCTTTTTTGACGAGTTTACCCTTGACATACATATCTTCAGGATCAGTCACAAAATAGGCAGTTTTGGCATCAAATGGAGCATTTTGAGCCTCGATCCTCTCCTTCTCAGGCTTCCGGAGGTAAATGGATGCAGGCCCGTAGGCCGCCATCTCTGCATCTGTGCTCATGATGGCACTTTAGAGGGGACTGAAAACAAGATGAGTTTGAATTATGTTATAATATTTAATTCTGGTATAGTTTTTAATTATTTGCATGTCATGTCCATATCTGATGTCATGGATCTTGTGTTGTATCTAACATCTTACCTCAGCTTGTCCCAGATGAGCAGCACAGTATCTGCTGTAGTTTAAGGATACTGTTAAAGAAAGATTGAGATTGTCATTACACAGGACTCAAACTTAAAATAAACTTTTAGAGTTATATGAGTATCTACACCACTATGACTATGTTTATAGCCTCTCCAGTCATTTCAAAATATTTTGGTTATTAAAAGATCTCAATCACAAACCAGTAATTAAGAGCAGTTGGAAAAATGTAATTTACTTTGATTAATAATACTGTCAAGATCACTTGAAATTAAAAACATGATGATAAAGTGTCACATCAAGACATTCATGCTTAAGTTAATTTGGAGTCAAAGCAAATAATATGAGCATAAATACATAGAAAGCACTTACCTGGGTGATATGCCTGTCAGTTCTCAGAGGAGTCTGAAGCTGCTGCTTATATAGAGGCGGGAACTCCTCAGCAGACGTCAACCACTCACTTTGGTCAAGTGTCACTGTCATCTTGAGACCCATCTGTTGACATTTGAGGTTTAATAAACTTTTTGTGCCTAATATATGTCATTGCTAAACAGTAAAAATACCTTCTATATTAAGCTAGCTTACAAGGATCAGAAGTAGGTAAACATAAAAATGAAAAGAAAGAAAATAATAAAGAAAAATACATATTTAAGTATTTTTTAAAAATCTATTAAAGGGGTTGTGCCATGACATCCATTTTTGAACCCATAAATTCTCAGTGAGATTTACTTTAAATGTCATTGGTATTGAGTGTGATGATATCATGAAACATGTTTATAGTGATTCATTGAGCTTGGCTGCATGTCTGCATATAAAACTTGTCTTGGTAATAGAGGGACAGACAGACAGACAGACAGATAGATTGATAGCTAGATAGATAGATAGATTGATAGAAAGAAAGAAAGAAACCACAACAAAGTGCACAGTAGAGGTCCAGTTCAGAGTTTCGATATAATAAAGTAACACTTTGAATGACTAGTAAATACATATAGTGTAAAAGAAGTCACAGAGTGTACAAAGAGCACAGTGGTGTTGATGCTGCTGATGATAATGATAATCCACAAAGTATGTCCCAAAATAGATGCAGTGAAATAGATTCCCCGGTTTTCAAACCACAAATTTGCTCCAATAAATAATTTACTCCGATAAATTTAGATTCTGACTCATTTGAGAGGGGATTTCATCATTTTATAATATGAGGTCGTCTTTACTTACCTTTGCAATTAAACATACATAAGCCAGGGAATGGAAAACCGTTTTGGAGAAGCACCCTAGTGCTGCTGGTACATAGTTGCAGGACACTAGCACATCTCATATTCCTGTAATAAAACTGTTTGTTAAGCCCTCACCATAAAGCTCAAATGATATTGCACCTTTCTTTAAAAGGACTAGAGGAACATTTGCCAACTTGGGTGAGATAAGACCTATAATAAGTCCCACTCAGATATGAAACGTCTTTATCCTCATGCTACATTTGATTCAAATGTTGTTGCTATTATGGAAAGTTGGTGTCCTTGATAAACTATGCGGCTCTGGTTTTGAGACGTTACTGGCATTGCATCCTAGTAAAATGACCTGCATAATCCTGAAATTTAACTGACAGCTGTACAAGTGCCTTTTAGTAGCATTAACATTGAATTAAACAAGAATGAAGTTTAAAATATAGTTTTAAATCATCCATAAATGCATAAATTGCCAGGCTTCTCAGATACTCAGTGACCTGAAAAAAAAAAAAGTAAAACAGTTTTTAAAGTCACAAATGATCTACTGCTTGCTGTGTTATGAAACCTTAAAGGCCCATTTATGCTCAACGTTAAATACCGATACGGATACAGACGGAGCCTTCTGTCCGTGCTCTGCGTTCATTTTGTCCATATTTCTGCACGTTTCCATAAAGCTTACAGATACGGACCAAACGGAGCAGTACCACCGGAAACCATGAGGGGGGGGGGGGGGCAGTGTTGCTATCACTACTCGATACGTAGCTCTAGTGAGACACGAAGAAGAAATAACAATGGAGGAACTTTTTGAGAAAAGGTTTTGCGAGTTGGTTAGAAACTTTAAACATATCGTTTTTGTCTTTTATGCAAGAGGAACATTATCAATATCTCCTCCACAGTCGCCATGTTTGTTTTTGAGTGTGTTGTTGTCATAAACGTTTGACTCGGTGCTGCCCCCTGGTGGATGTATTGGTTAACATCCATGCCAACGTAAAGGACGCATGGAAGTATGTGAGCAGTGACGGGGTCGGGGCCCTTATGGTATGTTCGTGAGTTGCTTGTGTTTTATTTTTGTGACATGCCCATTAGCCTCAGATGTACTTTGTGCTGGCTGTAAACTCTCCTTCCTCTTTGGAAATGTTTCATCTGGAAATATAATATAACAGCTCCTGAGGTGACTCAGCAGATGACACAATTATTAATTGACCATCTTGAACCAGAATTAATAACTTTCAGGCAAGCACGATTGCTCAATAAAAAGTAATTTCCTCTCTCTTCAAATGCCTGTCCCTCCCTCTCAGTAAATGTTTATGTGGATATTTAACTTTCTTGAAATTAGAATCTAACTGATATCATCTTCAGGTGGAGTGAAACACACAACAACTGCTGTGATATGCCCTGTCGAAACACTGCATGAGGAAGATGCTCTCTACCATGGTAACCATGTCCATATGCTCACAGGGTCTCTGGTTGCCAGGCTATTTCAGCAGGTGAGAGCAACGAGTCTGCTCTGAGTTCAACAAGGTGATAAAAGGAGGTGAGAAACATTTTCCACAAGCCGCTGCAGTTCAACATGGCAGCGTTATAATGATGTGACAGAGCTGTAAGAGCTGTAAATCTTTCGCGGGGTGAATGGATTTTATCACTATTATGTGTTGGAACGAGGACTGTTTCAATTGAAATTAGGTTGTGACTAAGAAACAGAGCTCAATGTGAGTTTCTGTGTTCACTTATATCAATAGCTCTGATCCTTCTGAGCTAAATTAACATCTCACATTTGGTTATTAGCACTCCATCCATGTTGTTATTAAAATCTGTACCAATTTGTGTACCAATAAAAGACTCTTAAGACAATTCGAAAACTAACATCTAGCCATTGCAGTGATTTTAAAACAAGTGTAATGTGTGCTCTCCTTCTGGTCCTGGTCAGCACATGACTAGCTGCATTTTGTGTAAGACAAAGTTGATCTATGGCTTTTTTCGGTAGACCAGAAAGGAGTGCTTTACAATTGTGTGCTAGTTTCTGAGCCTTGGCCTTAGAGAGAAACGGACGCACCCTGGCAATATTTTTCAAGTAATAAAAGACACATTTGGCCATCCTCTAGATGTGGGCATTGAAGGTCAATTTAGAGTCTGTCTGTCTATCTATCTATCTATCTATCTATCTATCTATCTATCTATCTATCTATCTATCTATCTATCTATCTATCTATCTATCTGTGGATTGATGGATCGATGCTTGTGCTTTCACACAAACCCATTAGATACTTTCACTTGTTTAAAAAGACATGAAGGTAAAGTTTGAATATGAGAATGAATCCCTTCAAGATGTTTGGAGATTTGCCAAAATTCAGACACACTACACTCCTCTTGGCAAAAACATTTTGTTTGTGTGTAGGAGCAGTAACGATTGTGGACAACAATTTATGCCCAACCAGCATTTATAAAGGTCCTCTAAGAGCTCTGCAAAACAAACAGTGAGAAAGGTTCACTGAGTATGTTTGCATTTTCAGATCTATTCTTTAATTTCAAGAGAAGAACAAGGGAACAGATTTATTGACTTCTATTAAATTACATAGATTACATTTTTATTCATTAAATAATAAAAAGTGCAGGCATGAAATCAAACTCTGAAGTCTTCTTTTTAGAAAATTAATCCTTTAGACTGCCTGTTTATCACAAGTCAGCTCATGTGAAATAAAATACAAGAGTTCACACAGAGATGGATGGTTAAAGCTGCACTAGGCAACATCAGCTTTACATGGCAGCAAAAGGAAGGTAAAAATACTAAATGATGAGTTCAACCAAATGACAAAACATATTTTCCAACCTGCCTGGTCTCACCAAATGACGTATGAATAAACACGACGATTTATTGTCATTGTGCATTATCACCGCGCATTTTAAATGTTTCATGTCTCATTTCACACCTGTTATGTTTGAGTGATAGGGGCAGTGATATACTTTAGATGACTTATTATTAATATTTTTGTTATTACAAGGAGGCGGGCCGGATGGATGGCTAAATAGATGATTGGGAAAAAGTTGCACAAGTAGCAGGAGCCGCTGCCCACTAACTGGACATTTTTACTGTCACATTGGGCAATTTACTGCTGTTAAAGTCAACATTTTTACCGTCAATCATGTTGGGACATTTTTAGTGCATTTTACTGTTTTGACCCAAATCATTATCATTCCCAAACCCTAACTGAGTATTATTTGTGTCTAAACCTAAACATTGGTTTTAAATGACAGGTGAAAAAACAATGTGTAAACATGGCATGTGGGTGGACATATCAGCTGCATGCAAAATTGTACTTTGGCATTTGTACTACACACAAGTTCAGTTTCTTGTAACATTATTGTTGACATCTATACCAATACCAATTTATTTGCAATGGGCAAATTCCATCTAATATACACTCAACGAGCACCATGAAATTGAATGCAGTCCAATACAAGAGTGATAAGTTACTAATATTTGCCATTTTAATAGGATGGACAAACTATCAGGAGAACCAATACCTCAGTAATTAAAAATAAATAAATGTCAACTTTCTGACCATATCAAAACTGAAAATGAAAATGTATGAGCTCCGTAAATGTTGAATTTATGGAAAAGCTATTGCATTGGTTTGCATTAAACTGCAAAGTGCCAGTCTTAAGTTTGGACGTGTATGTGACTATGAATATGAAATGAATGTGCTGCTGCTTATTCCACTTTTTGCCTCTGAAATGAAATCTTCAAACACAAGATCCCTAATGTTGCACCAGCGACCCCCAGTGGCCGAGCAGCTCATTACACTCCATGAAACCAAAATGTTTTGAACCAACACATTTAAAACTTTGCTCTCATTAACTGTTAAAAAAAAACTGTTTGATTTTTTATATTTAGTCTTCATTTAGACATACATATATTTTAAACTTTGACGTTTCAAGTTTGTAAGAGCCTGAAAACACAAACACACAGACAAAAAAATATCCTTAAAGCTTCGTCATTTCAAGCTGAGTGAGAATGACAGTCTTCCCACACACACATAAGAAAAGCACTAGTGAGTCAGGATCTCAACCTCCAAAGATCTGTCACGTTAAACATCATTTTCACAACCAGAGGGAGCAGATTATAAATCAACACAGTGAAAAACAAAACAAACCGGCATCAAATAATCTTAAAACCAGAGCCACAAGAACAATGACTTTCCATAAAGAGAAACATTTGAATCAAATGTAGCATAAGGGTAAAGGCATCTGATATCTGAGTGGGACTTATTATAGGTCTTATCTCAGCCAAGTTGGCAAATGTTCCTCTGGTCCTTTTAAGGAAAGGTGTAACATCATTTGAGCTTTATGGTGAGGGCTTAACAAACAGTTTTATTACAGGAATATGAGATGTGCTAGTGTCCTGCAGCTATGTACCAGCAGCATTAGGGTGCTTCTCCAAAACGGTTTTCCATTCCCGGCTATGTATGTTTAATTGCAGAGGCTAAGAGATGATCTCGTGTTATAAAATGATGAAATCCCCTCTCAAATGAGTCAGAATCTAAATTTGTCAGAGTAAATTATTTATTGGAGCAAATTTGTGGTTTGAAAAGCAGGGAATCTATTTCACTGCATCTATTTTGGGATGTACTCTGTGGATTATCATTATCATTATCAGCAGCAGCATCAGCACCATTGTGCTCTTTGTACACTGTAATTTATTTTGCTATGACAATTTACATTCTCATTAGGGATAAATAAAGTCATCTGTCTTTCTGTCTATTACCAAGTTACTACAGCCAAGTTCAATGAATCACCATAAAACCTGTTGCATGATATAATCATATTACTATTATTACACGTCATACTTCAAAACTAATATATTGCGTTTAAGGGTTTTACAATATTAAGTGTGTAAATTTGGCTATATTTCAAATAAATGAAGTGCTGGCAAGCTCTGACACTCAACACCAACGACATTTAGAGTGAATCTTACTGAGAACTTTCATTTTCAGCTTTAAGAAAGTCTGATCTTTGTCAATGTGCTTAATATAGAAGGTATTTTTACAGTATAGCGATGGCATATATAAGAGTCAATAAGGCTTACTAAACCTCAAATGTCAACATATCTGAGGTCTCAAGATGAAAGGGATACTTGACCAGAACAAGTGGTTGACTTCTGCTGACGAAGCGATTCCTGCCTCTATATAAGCAGCAGCTTCAGATTCCCCTGTGAACCGACAGGAGACTCACCCAGGTTAGTGCTTTCTGTGTGCTCATATTATTTGCTTGTACTGTATGTAATGTAATTAGAGTTTCTGCAGGTTTGAACAAGTTAAATTTAAGACTTTTTAAGACCATTATGAATTAAATTTAAGACCTACACGAATTACGACAAAATAAGGAAAATAAGGAAAATCAAAGTAATAAAATATCTGATGTGATCTTGTGTGTGACATCAGTGCTTTCACATCAATTATTCATAATTTGGGGGACTTCTTGCAGATAATACGCTGCGTTTTAAACTGATCATTTTGTATCGGCTTTAACCAACCACTGAAATCTGACTGTCCAAGCAAACACTACCTTGATCCTTCAGAAAGAACGACAGCTTTAGGACCTAGTATGCAACATATGGACGTATTTAAGACTTTTTAAGGCCTAAAATTGAGATGATCAAATGTTAGACCCAGCAGAAACCCTTTGTAATGTATCCTGCATTGTCTAACATTGTCTAAACTGGATTTTGGTTTTGGTTATTCTACAGAGGAGATCTGAGACCTGGAGCATAGGGAAGCCAACATTTCTCTCATGTTCAGCTAGAGCTTAACCAGATCAAAGGTGAGATAGACAGGAAGCTTGCAGAAAGGGACGAGGAGATGGAGCAGATAAAGAGGAACAATGACTCCATGCAGAGCACTCTCGATGCTGAGGTCAGGAGCAGGAATGGGTCCTGACAAGAGATGCTGTATAATTTGTCTTGTAAGTATATGAATGTTACTCACTTCACACTTCACTCTTCACGGGAGGATCAGGCCAACTCTCACTGGTCCAGGTTCAGGAAGGTCGAACATGAGCTAGAGGAAGCTCAGGAGCACGATGACATCGCTGAGTCTCAGGTAAACAAGCTGAGAGCCAAAAGCTGTGATCATGGAAAGGTAAATGTATTGTTTGCATGGTAACAGCCATCAGCGAGTCTATACCTCTTAACAAAGGTTATACAATATGAGCATATGGTTGAAGGCTCTTTAATATTTAAATAAAGATGATAATTGTCATCACTATCCTGAATTTGTCTTTTTTCCTGTTTGAAAAAGTTACTCCTTGACAAAGATACAGCTATGAAGAGCAGTTAGTCATGTTATAATGTCTTGTGGTTTGGTATAAGAATCAGTCACTTATCACCCTTTGACTATGTAGAGTCACGTTAGTCTATATGAGATACTATAAAACTGAACAAAGCTCTTTGCCAGCAGTGACTGAGGAAGTATTCAGATCTCTAAATTAACCAAACTGCATATTATAAAAATAATACATTGTTTCCTGTGCACCAGAGACTTCTGCAGACTAACTTCCTGTTTGGCTCCCTGCTAGCTTGACCATTTAACTATTTACTCTGACTGCCAGAAGAGGGAGACAAAACATCCACACTGCAGGTTTAAAGAAGCATTAATATAAAACCATATTCTAAGTCCTGGGGGAATTATGTATAATGTCTAAAAAAGCTTGACCATGGTAATGTTATATTTACCAAAACTTGAATTTTGCTCATAAAAACTTTTGGGGTTCCTCTGTGTACCAAATAATACTATAAAGAAACATACCATAATGTATAAGTGTGTTCATGCACTATTTGATCTTATAAATCTTATAATTATAAACTTGCCAATTTGAAAAGCAAAGCACTTTATTAATAGGGATTACATTACATGAACCCAAAACCCAAAAACACCACATAGTTCATGTCTAAGTGAATTATCTCAACCTCCAAAGCTCCGAGAAAAAAGTATTTTAACCCTTGCATACTGTTCAGAGTCAATTTTGACCCATTTTTACATTTAAGAGCTGTAAAAACACCATTAACTAATTTCCTCTAGGTTGATTTTTCTTTTAATGTGACTGTGAATATAGAAAAATAGAGATAAATCTTTTTTTAGCATAATTTTTTTCATTTTTGTGCAGCTGATATACATTTTGCGTGTATGAAAATGCCCAAATTTGACCTGTTTTGATTACAAAATCCAAAAATCAGCATTCAAACATAACAAATATATTCTTTATATTCTCCTGGATCATAAAATAGTTATTATAAATGTCTCCCCCCCCCCCCCCCCCCCCCCATAAATATATACATAGAATACACTCTTCATTAATCACTGTGTGGAGGAGTTTATGAATGTGAATTGATGTAGAGAGAGTCAGAATATGAACAGTATGTGAGAGTTAAAAGAATCATAAACTATTTACTGGACTCCTACTGCTGTGTTGACTGATTGATTTGCTCTTTATTTCAGTCTATAAAAACATGAGGCATAACAACACACCTGGCTAAAGGTCTACTGTGGACATCTTTACAACGTTTCTGGAATAGGCCGACTTTTCTCATACATTATGGATTTAACTCTCCTGTTGTCCTCAGGTCAAGGAAGGACAGGAGGAAGGAAGGAAGGAAGGAAAGGAGTAAGGGTGGGGGGGGAGTAAGGAGAGAAAGAAAGGAGTAAGGGTGGGGGGGGGTGAGGAAGGAAGGAAAGAAGGTTGGAAGTGAGGAAAGAAGGAAGGAAGGAAGGGGGATGAAGAGGAAGGAAGGAGGGAAGGAAGGAAGGAAGGGAGTGAGGAAAGAAGGAAGGACAGGAGGAAGGAAGGAAGGACGGTAGGGAGTGAGGAAAGAAGGAAGGACAAGAGGAAGGAAGTAAGGAGAGAAAGAAGGGAGGAAGGAAAGAAAGGAAGTGAGGAAAGAAGTATGGAAGGAGGGGAAGAACGAAGGAAAATTAAAGAAAGAGGAAAGAAGGAACAATCAAAAGAGATGGGGTCAATTTGACCCGGGAGGACGACAGGAGGGTTAATCGAAACAGGCTTGAATCCAATCTGATGGATGAACGAACATCCAACTCACAATGAAACCCTATAACAATTGATTCCAGGTGAGTCTGTGTCCTCTAAGTTCACCAAATCTATTCTTTTATTTCAAGAGAAGAACAAGGGATCAGATTTATTGACTTTTATTAAATAACATTATCTTTTTATTCATAAAATAATAAAAAGAGCAGGCATGAAATCAAACTCTGAAGTCTCTTGAAGACAACTTTACTCAAACCATCTTTTTTTCTTTTAGACAATTAATCCTTTAGACTGCCTGTTTATCACAAGTAGTATCAGCTCATGTGAAATGAAATACAAGAGTTCACACAGAGATGGATGGTTAAAGCTGCACTAGGCCACATCAGCTTTACATGACAGCAAAAGGATAATAAAAATACAAAAGGAATCAATTCAACAAAATCACAAAACATAATTTCCAACCTGCCTGGTCTCACCAAATGATTTATGAATAAACACCATTTATTATCATTTTGTCTTATCACTATGCATTTTCTGCTTTTCAGGTGTCATTTCATGCCATTATGTTTGAGTGATTTGCACTAATCTCAACCACAAACTGGACTTTTTTTGCATCATGTTGGGACATTTTCAACATCAACTCGCGTCAGGACCAGGTGGGGAGTTCTGGTCCTCTGAAAAGAGGCCAACGCAGAAGTAACTTAGAGCAGCATTCTATCAAAAGGCCACCAGGGGGCGACCGTCTCTATACACGTCAATGGAGAATTCACCAACTTCTCACTTGATTTCTAACCTCAGTAAACGTTTTCAAAATGTGTTTATGGTCTCAATCGCTAGTTTAAAGCCTTCTTCAATGCAGTATGATGTTCATTTGGGACATTTTGGCCTCCCTGATTTTAAATTTGACGATAAAGCAGGGTATGCATTAGGGCGTGGCTACGTCCTGATTGACCAATGTCCTTGAGATCCAGCCCTCGCAACCATAGCAACCTTCCCGCTCTGCCCATGGCTCCGTCTCATGCCCATATAAGTAGAATCCGCGTTTTTATTTTTCCCAGCATGCACCTGAAATTTTCAAGATGGCGCTGCCCAGATTCGAAACTATTGGCTTCCTAGCAGCAGTCCACAAACCAATGGGTGACGTCACAGATGTTACGTCCATTTCTTTTATACAGTCTATGGTTAGGACATTTTTACTGCATTTTACTGTTTTAAATTGGACTTTGGCGTATATATCTGCACGCAATTTGAAAGTGTAAAGTCATGGGGGGGGGGGGATGTTGTACGCAGACAGAAGAGGTCAGGTTGCTCCAACTTACTCCAATGATTTATCTTACATTAAACCAGAACAAAGAGATCAGAGCACATTACTCCAGTTCTAAAGTCTTTACACTGGCTCCCAGTCAGCTATAGAATAGATTTTAAAGTTCTGCTACTGGTCTACAAATCACTGAATGGTTTAGGTCCAGAATACATGAATGACATGTTAGTAGAATATAAACCCAGTAGAGCTCTGAGATCTACTGACTCAGGTCAGGTAGTTGAGCCCAGAGCTCTGAGATCTACTGACTCAGGTCAGATAGTCGAGCCCAGAGTTCAAACTAAACATGGTGAAGCAGCTTTTACACAACTGGAGCAAACTACCAGCAGAACTGAAATCATTTTTAAATCCAGATTTAAAACACTTCTCTTCTCCTGTGCTTACGATTGAGATCTTTTAAAGCACTTTTTCTCTTCTTTTTTCTCTGTAAATTGATTGTTTTGTCTATAAAATGATTATCACAATGTCTTAGAACTGAAAGAGCTTTTTTTTTCTTGGAAACAACGCCAAAAATAGTTATTGATGGCTTGTCTAAGTAATTGTTTCAGCTCATCCAAAACTGAATCAGACCACTTGGGGTCAGTATTGTTAATAGTGGGGTAAGATTTTTTGTGTGTTTTAGTTTGACGGACACTTTAAACTTTTCTGAAATCCTGCAACATGACACAAAAGAAGAATTTACTGCATCTTTTTTTCTATCAGGCTTGAACAGTTAGTGTGTTGTTTGTCGATCTTTTAAATTTCAACATCGTGTGAGCAGAGAAGTGTCCAAAAAAACCCGACACCAGAAATAAATCTGCTTGAAGATCAGTGAAATGTACAGTTTGTGATTTCATTTAGTGAGGATGCGATGTTGAAGCCCTAGTTTGTGATTTCAGATAATTAGACAGGTATTCTATATTTTAATATATAAATCTTGCTTAGTGCAGCTTTATATTAAACTTAAATACTTTTAGTAAAAAGGGTGGAGGTGGAACAAAGTCTAGAAACAGACATAAATAACTGCTATAATAAAATTATACTATAAAGTGCATTGTAGCAAACATCAACTGTGCATGCGATTCAACAGAAATAAATTATGTTATGTGATGACTGAAGCACTAACAGTAATATAAAAGTAGTACAAAAACTGTAGAAAGAAAAGAAGTGACTTTACATAAAGATATTATACTCTATACAACAAATCAATAAAGCTAAATTTAAATTCTTATACAATTATCATGTTGAAATAATAAAACTGTATTTGATGTAGCTAGTACAAATGTGGATCATCAAGAAGAGGAATAAATAAGTCATATACACTTTCACACACTCACACTCACACACACACACACACACACACACACACCCAGCTTGGCTCAGTCCAATAGTACCCCTTTTCCACCGAGCTGGAGCTGGTGCTGGTTCGGAGCCAGAGCCTGACTAAGCACCAGTTCTTTGCTTTTCCACCACCAAAGCTCCAGCCCCGAGCCTCAGAACGGGAGCCACAGCAAGCACCAACTCTTTGCTGGTCTCTAAAGCAAGAACCGATTACGTCAGTGGGCTGAGGGCGGGGCTAACGTTTATTAGCCGGCTAGCGGGGCTAATGTTTATTAGCAGACTAGCGGGGCTAACGTTTATTAGCCGGCGAGCAGGGTTAACGTTTATTAGCCGGCTAGCAGGGTTAACGTTTATTAGCCGGCTAGTGGGGCTAACGTTTATTAGCCGGCTAGCAGAGCTAACGTTTATTAGCAGACTAGCGGGGCTAACGTTCATTAGCTGACTAGCGTGGCATTTACAGAGGGTTAAACATTTGTTGATTAAAAGTACTATTTTTATCATTTTTTTGCCAGAGCTGTCTTCTTCTTCTTCTTCTTCTTCTTCTTCGTGTCCGGCAGGCTAGATGCCTTGTGCCATGTTGCTGCCTCTCACTGATGAATCATGGAAGTGCTTCAAAGGCGCGCGCTGGCTACGTTATACAGTGACGTAATCGCGTGGCTCCTTGCTGGTGGAAAAGCAACAGGTTCGTAAGAGGTGCTTGGATTAGCACCAACTGAGCACTGGCTCTAGCACTAGCTCCGAACCAGCACTGGCCCCAGCTCGGTGGAAAAGTGGTATAGGTGAAACTGTCTGTGATAAAGATCTACAAAAGAAATAACATAGAAACAGATAAAAACACAAAGACACATCTTAAAAATTCCTAAAAGTGGCCCCGGGTTTATCTGTCTGTCATCACACACACACACACACACACACACACACACACGCTCGCCTTAATTAGTGTTATAAAACAGCAGAGGTGAAGTCGGGCAGATCACGTCGCACCCTGAGGAGAGCTGTGGATCTCTCTGGAAACAAAAGAAACAAAAACAAGATGAACAAACGTACTTCTGGATGTAAAAGAAAATTCAGTCTTGTGCTTTTATAAAGTGTTCAGAGGCTGCAACTAATAATTACCCTCCTTTTTGATAAATCTGCACCATGTTTTCTTAAAATGTCAGAAAAAAAAGGTGAAAAATATCCTCGAGCTAGAGCTGGTGATACCTCAAATTAATTTAATTGATTTGAAAATGTGTTTTTTACAATATATATAAATGTATGTAATGTAGACGACAGCTGCAGACATCAGACTGTAATCTTTATTAATTCATGAACGGACCCTTTCTGCTCTATCTGTGCTGAAACTCATTATTTAACTTTATGTGGGATCAACTTTATTTTATGTGTAATTAAAAAAATATACCAATAAATAAAGTGAGTTAAATCCTTAAATGTCTTTTTATTGAAGCCTTTTACCAGCCTTTATCATGAAGTGTTTAATGCTCTTTGTTCTATTGACCCAAAAATATTAGCAGCTCCATTTCTAGTTGAATGCTTAACGTATATGAATAATCTAACTGTGGTAACAGAAAGCATTCCTAACCTTTGGAAGACAGCCTAGATCAGAGGTGTCAAACTCATTTTCATTCAAGGGCCACATACAGCCCAATTTGATCTCATGTGGGCCAGATCATTAAAAAGAAGGAAGGAAGGAAGGAAGGAAGGAAGGAAGAAAGGACAAATGGAAGGAAGGTGGGAAGGAAAGAGAAGGAGAAGAAAGGAAAGACAGGTGGAAGGGAAGAAAGAAAAGAATGGAAAGGTTGGAAAAAAGGACAGGAAGGAAAGATGAAAGGGAGGAAAGATGGAAGGAAGGGAGGAAGGACAGATGGAAGGAAGGAAAAAAAGACAGGAAGGAAAGATGACAGGGAGGAAGGAATTAAGGAAGGAAAGATGGAATGAAGGGAGGAAGGACACATGGAAGGAAGGAAGGAAGGAAGGAAGGAAGGAAGGAAGGAAAAAAGACAGGAAGGAAAAAAGACAGGAAGGAAAGTGGGCCGAATTAGACCCCTCGGCGGGCCGGTTCTGGCCCACGGGCCGCATGTTTGACACCCCTGGCCTAGATCATACCCTTACTAACTGAGAACATTTATTTATATGATCGACACTCTAAAACCCGAAAATATTCAATATACTACAATCACACCAAGAAAAGGACGAGGCCTGAGCAGGAATTATGAATTATTTGGCATTTCTGCTTCATAAATGAGCAATTATCAAAACCGCTGATTAACAGACTAATCATTGCAGCTCTACAAACTACTTTAACTTCACTTTTTTTGTGTCTGAATAATAAATATCACAAACCTCCAGATGTTGTTTTTTTCGTCATCTCTTCTGTTGCCTGGTGACACTTGTGAACAGTTTGTTCTGAGGGACACAAACAAACTATTTATTACACATTTTTATAAACATGAATATGAAATTATTAACCTGCTGCTTCTTCTTTCACTTTGTTGTCTGTAGTGTGAAGATCTTTAATGTTGTATCAGCGCCCCTCGGAGGCAGAGCAGCTCATTACACTCCATCAACCAACACTGATTTAACCTTTGTGTCGTCCTCCCGGGTCAAATTGACCCAGTCTGTTTTGACTGTTCCTTCCTTCCTTCCTTCCTTCCTTCCTTCCTGTCTTCCTTTCCTTCCTCCCTCCTTCTCCCTTTCTTTCCTTCCACCCTCCCTCCCTCCTTTCTCCCTTCCTTCTTTCCTCTGTCCTTCTTTCCTTCATTACTCTTTTCCTTTCTCCCTCCCTCCTACCTTCCTTCTTTCCTCTGTCCTTCCTTCCTCCCTTCCTCTTTTCCTTTCTCCCTCCCTCCTACCTTCCTTCCTTCCTTCCTCTATTCCTTCCTTAATCTCCTTCCTCCCTTCCCTAATCCTTTTCCTTTCTCCCTCCCTCCTACCTTCCTTCTTTCCTCCATCATCTCCTTCTTTCCTTTCCTCCCTCCCTTCCATCTTTCTTTCCTTTGTTTCTTTCCTTTCTCCCTCCCTCCTTGTCTCTTCCTTTCCTCCCCCTACCTTCCTCCATCCTTCTTTCCTTTTTTCTCCCTTCCATCCTCCCTTCCTTCCTCCTTTCTTTCCCTCCTTTCCTTCCTTCCTCCTTCCTTCTTCCTCCCTTCCTCCTTTCCTCCTTTCCTTCCTTGACTTGAGGACAACAGGAGGGTTAAAAACTTTGCTCTCACTAACATTGTTAAAAAATATTTACCTTGTGCTCCGGACATCTCATCGAGAAGTTGTCTTCGTTTAAGACACAGCCTGAAAACACACACACACACACAGACACACACACACACAGACACACACACACACACACACACACACACACACACACACACACACTATCTTTAAAGCTTCAAGCTGAGTGATGAATGACAGTCTTCCCACACACATAAGAAAAGCTCGAGTGAGTCAGGATCAAAACTTCACTTATTTTTCATGTTCTTTACTCTAAATGGAAACTGGTCAAATACATCTGTATATGCATGTTAGAGCTGAGTGGACAACGTGAACAATGCACGCAACAACCTTAGCAACAAGGACTTAACAATGGACGGCCGTTTGTGGGAACGTCTGATAAATATTAATGTCATCACCATGAAGCCCTGAAGTCCTCGCTTTTGACTTACATTTCAACATCTAGTCCCCTCAGGCTTTTAAACTTTGACCATTTACAACATCCCACAATATGCCTACTTTAATTGATACCCCAAATTTGCTATTCTTTAATTTTTGGACAGATATTTGACACCGTACCTGACTGAATGGCACATCTGTAGTGATAATTTCTGGGACAGCCCTTCTGGAAACATCCCATTATTGCACCTGTTTGTTGGCATGTTGAACATATCTGTGAAAGAGAAACTCACAGTGAGAAAAAAAACAAAAAAACACAGCATCTACTCATCATTCTTTGTTTATGAGGTGATAAGTCTGAAATCAATATAACGATACACAGTATGTAACACACATGCATGCCAAAGAAAAGCATTCATACTTTTTACACAAGTGAAACACTAATTTAAATGACTCATTTTCTGCTCAGATTTATACATTGATGAACAGTAATATTGACCAGCTATCAGACTAGATTATCTACAGTATCTCTACATAGTTCATTTCATAGTCTGAAAATGATGCCTTCATATCAGATTAAAGTGTCTTTTTAAATAGTCGTGTTGGTCAGGTTTCCCCTTGTAAAAAATATAATGTATCTGAGAGTTCTTGATTCATTGGAAATAAATACAAAGCCCTTATTTACAATTAACCCTCCTGTTGTCCTCGAATCAAGGAAGAAAGGAAGGAAGGAAGGAAGGAAGGGGGGAAGGAAACGAGGGAGGAAGGAAGTGAGGAAAGAAGGGAGGGAGAAAGGAAAAGAAGAAGGAAGGAAAGAAGGAAGTGACGAAGGTACGGGGGAGGAAAGAAAGAGAGGAGTGAGTGAGTAAAGAAAGAAAGAAGGAAGGAAGGGAGGAGGGAGGGAGGAAGAAAGGACAGAAGGAAGGAAGAAAGGGGGATGGATGAAGGAAGGGAGGAAAGAGAGGAAAGAAAGAAAGAGAAGGAGGGAGGGAGGAAGGAAGACAGGGAGGAAAGAAGGATCTCTCTCTCTCTCTCTCCCTCTCTCCCTCTCTCTCTCCCTCTCTCCCTCCCTCTCTCCCTCCCTCTCCCTCTCTCTCTCCCTCTCTCCCTCTCTCTCCCTCTCTCTCCCTCTCTCTCCCTCTCTCTCCCTCCCTCTCCCTCTCCCTCTCTCCCTACTGGAAGTTTCCACATCATCACACTTGTGAGAGTTGGCTCGAGGAGATGCCAAATATTGGAGTTGCAAGTTTTGGGAAGCTGACCTATTGGCTCATACCGGTATTTTGAGACTGTCCAGTGATAAAAACCCTTCTGGGCCGAGATTCATAAAACACTAAAAAACCTGTTTTGATACCGATCTGCCATTTCTGTTTCCCCAATTTATACTTATACTTATACAATTTATTCTCTGACTTCCAGGTAATAAGACACACTGGCTGTTTCTTGAACACTACAAGAATGAATAAATATAGTTTAATAGATGACTTTCTCTCTGTATTCATTAAGTTAGAGACTAAATGGGTCAAAGATGTAAAGCTCTTGCAGACAGATTTGAATGATATTATAATATTTAAGCTCTTATCTTCCTGCCCCTTGTATTTTTATTTTGACACGTGTGTTAAACTCCAAAACTGTATAAATGCATAAATGTTGAAAATGTATGGACGGCAGAAGAGAAGATACTGCCTGTTGGTTAAAAGCTTGTACTGCAATCTTCATCCAACTTAGGTGATAACAAATAAAACACTTTTTTTATTGGACGGTGACTTTAAATGACCCTCCTGTTGTCCTCGAGTCAAGGAAGGAAGGGAGGAAAGAAGGAAGGGAGGAAGGAAGGATGGAAAGGAGGAAGAAGGAAGGAAGGAAGGAAGAAGGAAGGAAAGGAAGGAAGGAAGAAAGGAAGGAAGAAGGAAGGAAGGAAGGAAGGAAAGGAAGGAAGGACAGGAGGGAGGAAGGAATGAAAGAAGGACAGAGAAAAAGAAGGAAGGGAGGAAGGTAGGGGGGAGGAAAGAAAGAGAGAAGGAGGGAGGGAGGAAGGACAGACGGAAGGAAGGAAGGAAGGAAGGAAGGAAAGGAGGGAGGAGGGAGGAAGAAGGAAGGAAGGAAGGTAGGGGGGAGGAAAGAAAGAGATAAGGAAGGAGGGAGGAAAGAAGGAACAGTCAAAACAGACGGAGGGTTGATACAATTTCACAAAAGGTGATAAACATTCACTTGGACATGAATTGTGTGTCTCACTGTTTCTTGTGCGAGCCGAGCTGCTTCCTCTAAGCCGTACAGCTTTCCTCTGACCAGGAAAACCCCGGCCGACCAGATGCCGCAGTCCTCGTGCATCCAGCACTCATCGAGATGAAGAGGCACCTTAGGGAGAGAGTGGTCCTCGCTGTCGGGCAAACCTATGACAGCAGAGCGATCGTACTCACAACCATCGTCTGAGGAGTTTAGTGAGTGGCTGTTAGCGGGTTCATGTGAGTTCTCTTCCTGTTTCTGCAACGTCCTGCCGACCTGCTGAGTCTGGCAGTCCACAGACGAGCCGGTGGGACAGTAGGGGCCGTGCAGGTCCCCGAGGCCCCTAGCGTTGGCCACCTGACCGCACAGGCAGCATAGCAACGTGGCGTGACACCTGCTTTCCGAGCTGAGCCGACCCAGCTGGAAACAGGAAGTATTGGGGACGAATCCAGACAGAGACCTGGCTGCCGTCTGCTGCTTTCCTCTGCTGCTCCTCACGCTCGCCTCCTCTTCTCGATAGTTGACCACAGTGCACACTCGCTTCTCCATGTGAACGAACGGGCAAAAACTCTCTGATTTCTTGTCCTTTTTTTCCTCTTTTACCTTTAAAAATTTGAGCATGATTTCAGGCTCTGTGGGAGAAAACGGAGTGGACGGTCCGGTCAGTGAGCGGCGCTTTTTCCTGCGTCTCATGACAGTTTTTTTGTTTGCCGTCTTGTTGCTGCTGGCCGCGGCCCTTTGATGCTGCTTTGAGGGGATTCTGTGGCTTTGTTTCTGCTTGCTTCTTCTTAACCTTTTATTTTTAGGAATGTTTAGAGGCTTCTTTCGTTTATGATTGACGTTTTTTGTGTATGAAGCTTTGCGGCAAGGCTGCTGCTCTTTCTGCTGCGGTTTAGAGGGCGACTTCCTGTCCGCCCGAGCGTCCTCATCAGAGTCTTCTGAATTGCTGCTCACTCTTTGCGACAGGTTGGGCTGCGACGTCGACTCGTCAGCATCCGAGCTGGACAACCTCACCACGTACTCCATCACGTCGTCAGAGTCGCCACTTTCGTTATAAATACCCACCGCGTCGTTTTTGACCTGCCTCCTCAAGCTGTGCCTGGACCGGGTGCAGGTGAACTGAGGCATCTCGGACACAGATTTCCTAAGTCTGGTGCTGTGTCGCACTTGTCTGGTTGGAGCTTTCTCACCTTCGCTTCGAGGAGAACTTTGCCTCACCAGACTCTTCTTACAAGGAGCGCTTTTCTTACAAGGAAAAGCGTGGCCTTTCTTCTTGTCTCTCGTCACCGAAACTTCGATAACGTCGCTGTCGTCGCTTGAAATGTCTACAGGAGATTCAGCAGGGTTGCCATAAACGGCGCTGAGGTCTGACAGGAGGACTACAGGCCTGGTGTGATGTACGGGAATGTCCACCGAGCTGTCGGAAGAGTCCTCCGAGTATGAGCTGTCGGGGCTGGGTGAGCTCAGAGGCTGAGGTAGGTGGTAGCAACCTCTCCCTTCATCCAGCGAGGACACAGCCGGGGACAGAGGCTCCACGATGTGTCTCACGCTGTCTTGGATGAAAGAACTGCATAAGAGCGGCTCCTTAGCCGAGGAGACCAGAACAATGACGTCAGAGCCGCTGTCGCTCTCCTCTCCGCCGCTGCTTTCGGGTCCTTGGCCGCCGCTCTGGTTGGCCCCGTAGAAACCGGAGTGCCACAGGTTGCCGTGGACACCGTCGCGGTATAGATCCAGGCCCGGAGCGAGCGCTGTATTCATGTAGTTGCCTAAAGCCTCGGGGCTTTGGTCCATGTCTCTGCAGTGGACCGGTGCACCCGCCTCGGGACGCAGAGAGTTGTAAGAGGACGAGGCTCGGGTTCGGTACGAGGAGCCGACCTCCGTGTTGCAGCTTGGCGGGCGTCTGTGGTACCACTCGGGTTTCTTAGCGAGGTCCATGGCTTCAGCGCGGCTGCGGGTCAGGGGGTTGACTGAGTAGCTCTTTGACAGATCCATAGCCATGAGAGATGGATCCTGAGAGGACACTTCCATCACTGCAAAACACATCAAACACTGACATTAACTATTTGGACAGTTATACAATTATATTCTTCAAGCTTCAGCACATTCAGTTAAAAAAAAAAGTAATGAATACGACAATAAAAGACGAGTCTGTGTTAAAACATAAGCCAGGTGTCCAAATGAAGATTTAAATGTGTTTTTCTTGCTCCTGTGCAGTAATTGTGTTTTTCTAGCACTGAAGCCAAACATCTGGTTCCAGTTTGTCAGTCGTGTGTATTTATTGATTTTCTTTGTCTTATGTGATACTGTTTTAGACTTTGGTTTAGATAAAACAAACAAAGGGAAGCAGTGGAGGAGTAAGTTCTCTGATTATTTACTTAAGTAAAAGTAGCAACACAATACATACATGTAAAAAAAAATCTATATGAGTGGTGTAGTATGCAGTATTACAGTAAAAGTAGTGCAGTATTATGAGTGATGTAGTATGCAGTATTACAGTAAAAGTACTGCAGTATTATGAGTGATGTAGTATGCAGTATTACAGTAAAAGTAGTGATATATTATTATATGTGACATCATTAGATTATTAATAGTGAAGCATCAGTGTTAGAGCAGCATGTTACTGTTGTAGCTGCTGGAGGTGGAGCTAGTTTATACTACTTTATACACAGTTAGCTAGTTTATACTACTTTATACACAGTTAGCTAGTTTACACTACTTTATATACAGTTAGCTAGTTTATACTACTTTATATACAGTTAGCTAGTTTATACTACTTTATACAGTTAGCTAGTTTACACTACTTTATATACAGTTAGCTAGTTTATGCTACTTTATATACAGTTAGCTAGTTTATACTACTTTATATACAGTTAGCTAGTTTACACTACTTTATATACAGTTAGCTAGTTTATGCTACTTTATATACAGCTAGCTAGTTTATACTACTTTATATACAGTTAGCTGGTTTATACTACTTTATATACAGTTAGCTAGTTTACACTACTTTATATACAGTTAGCTAGTTTAGTCAAAGTCCTTCTAAGGCTTATTATAATGTCTCTGGTTTAGTCCAGTGGTTCCCAACCTAGGGGTGGGGCCCCTCCAAAGGGTCAGTAGATAAATGAGAAGTTCTGATACACACAAAACTTATAGTTTTTGGACGTTTTCTCTAATCTTTGATTTTTGCTGAAATATTGGATCATTTGAACATTTATTGAAATGAAAGCATGTGATAAGTTTAGAGGGAAAAATCACTATTTGGTGGAGCTGTTAACAACTCATAGACATCTGAAATGTGAGCCGACTACACACTGCTTTTTCTAAGACGTCAAAAGACAAAAAGGTTAGATATGTTGTATTATAAAAGCTTGTTATATTATCCATTGTGTCAAATCTTCATCTGAAAAATAACTAAAGCTGATAAATAAATGTAGCGGAGTAGAAAATACAAATATTTCCCTCTGAAATATAGAAAATAGTATGTATGGAAGTACGGAAAGTATGGAAATACACAAATAAAGTACAAATACCTAAAAATTGTCCTTGAGTAAATATATTTGGTTATTTTCACCACTGATGAGGAGTCACCTTGGGATTCAGGTAACTATGAAGCACTTTCCTGCATTTTCACACGAAGGGAATTAAATAATTTATTTAAAAAAATAAAAATGCTCAGATTCATCGATGCATCACATATTACAGTATGCCTAACACCAGTAGGATGGTATTGCACAATGCAAAACAGTGCAATAAAAAGGTCATGCAACCTTATAATAAATATTACATCTGTAGTTTAAAGTTAAAATCATGTGACATCTTACCCCAGTAAAGGTGTCTGTAGTTTTATCAGATGGCCCCCGGTTGTCTGGATGAGTGGGGCTGCAGGGATGAGGCTTCCCCCCCTCAAACAGCTCGGGTATGAGGGTTAGCTACCAGCTCAGGGCCCGTCATCAGGACTGGATGTAAACAAAAGCAGACACAGTTCATGCTAGCCTCGAAGCTAACATTAGCCTCGCTGAGCGGTCTCCATTATTCAGCCCACGAGCTCCGAGATAAAGGCGGATAAACATGTTTTGGTAACGTGTGGCTGGCTGGTAATCACCGCCACCCCCTCCTCCTTTAGCTTACTGTTGGTATTTTAAAGTTGTCATCATGGATACCTTCTTCCTTCAAGCGTCAAGTCACGTAGAAACAGCTGGAGTGATACCGGAAGAGAGCTGCAACCTTTCAAAGTAAAAGTCAAAGCCGCTGTGTAGGAGCAGGGTTGGGAAGGTTTATTTTGGTAAATGTAATAGATTACAGATTACTAGTCACCCTATTTTAAAATGTAATGTGTAATGTTTTCAGCTCTCACTTTGTGTTGATTTCCCAGAATGAAGACTGCATTTCCCATGAGCATCACCTCCTCGTCATGTTGTAAAAATATTGGATAGAAGAAGAAAGATAGCTTTTTAAAAATATGTTTCTCTTTTCTTTTGGTGGTGTATCTATCCTATAACTATCTATCCCAGTGAAAAAATTTTAGTTACCCCATTTAAAATGTAATCAGTAATGTAACTGTTTCAATTACTTAATCAAAGTAATGTAATTTATTACATTTGATTGCCTTTCTAATTTTCAGTATTTTATAGTTTTGATGTACTCCAATTGAGTATATTCAGTGGATTTTTTTGTTTCCCCAATTTAGGAGAAAGTTGTAAACATATAATCTGAATTAAAAACTGGGAGAGGCAGCAGATATAGATTATATGAGAAACTGACAGACGGAGTATGGAAGTAGGCCTACAAGAATGACAAAATCATTTTTCCTCAACAGAAAAAAACACAATTCAGCTTCATTTACTTGGTACATTTGTAAAATTGAGGATTTCCAAAAGTATTCTGGGTAAATAACCTTCAACCTGTAAGACGAATGTGTTTTTCTTACATTTAAGTACTCTGACTTGCAGTAGTAGTTGTAACTAAGTACATTTAATTAATCTGGACGTTTGAATTAAACTCTCGTGCGTCACGTCAGTCGGGGTGCTTTTATTCTGAAATGTCTACTCGGAAGTCACCTGTATTTCTTCACGTTACCTTGACAACCATCGTCCTCCAGAAAAAACGGCTGAAAACTGTTGAAGAATAGCCTGATTATGCAGTATTATTATTGCTTCAACCTTGAGGAGATATTGAACTGACACGGTGGCAGCTGTTAGGTGTCATATATTTTATTAATCTTTCATGAATTTTCTCTCATCGCTGCTGGAAACGACTTCAAATAAAAAAATAATATATAAAACAAGATCCTTGATGTTCAACCTTTTACATGATGCAGAAACCTGTGGCATGACAACAAGAAGAGGCAACCACACAAAGGAGACAGAAACAGGCTTTTAAGTGCCAATTTAATTTAATATTTAATTAGAAACCCATTTATGACAATAATAACACTGTAGTGTACAAATATAAATTACACTCTGTGGACGACAGTAACGTTACCTGTCAGAAATGTTTAATTTAATACAAAAAAAAGGACACATACAGCAGGGATGAAGAGGCTGACGTACATATAACAAACATTTCTAATAAAACATGAATCTGTCTGTGTGAAAGTATTAAAATGATAAATTGGCTGTACAGATATAAATATTTACAACAGACAAAATAATAATTGCTGTTTTTTAAAATATTGATATTTGGTCATTTTTTAAGAAGACAATATGAAAAAAGAAAAGAAAAATTGCAGTTTCACAGGATCAACATGAAAAAAAAGGGTTTAATCTAAATTACAAAGTCAGTGTTTAAAATGTTAATAATCAGGTTAAACAGCAAAAACATTAACATTCAGTGTTTCTGTACAAAAATTGAGAAATAGAAACTTTACAAAAAAGTGTAAAAAGAGTTTCTGGATTTATTAAATAATAGTAAATAACAGTTTTTAGCCTATAGAAAGAGATAATTTCTCTTTTAAATAGATTTATTGAGGGTGATAATAAAGGGAGTGAAGGAAATGTTAAAATGTGAAAATGTAACTGTAAAAAAATGTAATACTTTCTTTTTATTTTCACATTTTTGTTTTTATTATAACTTTCTATTGTCAGTATGTTGAGTTTTTTTGCTTTATATTTCATTTAATTTGCTTTTTTCTGGTTTGTTTTATAGCTGCTGGTTTTTTTGTGGAACTCAGGAAGGATAGCGAGCAGTTTATGAAAGGAAATAAAGAATAAAAGAGAAGAAAAAATGATAAAGAGAAGAAAAAACAGCTGATTTAAAAGTAAAGAAGAGTCTTTACAGTAAATTTTGGCTTCACTGAAACTGAATACTTTCTTTTTGTTGCTATTTATTTTCACATTTATATATTTATTATAAGTTTTTTTCCATATGTTGAGTTGTTCTGCTTCTTTTATCTTTATATTTGCTTTTTTTCCTTATTTATTGATCAGTAAAAATTCAAATTAGTGTTTAAAGAAGACCACTAGCGAACACTTTGTGGAAGGAAATAAAGAATAAAAGAGCAAAAAAACCCGAAAAAATAAGAAGAATAATATTTACCATGAAGTTTGGCTTCACTGAAACTGAATACTTTCTTTTTATTGGTATTTATTTTCACAGTTTTTTGTTTTTAGTGTCTTTTCATATATATATACAGTTATTTCTCTTATTTTCTGATCTTTATATTTTGGCTTATTTTACTATATTTACTCATCAGTGTAACTTTTTAACTGGTGTTTCTTTTTTGTATAGTTGCCAGACAAATGTGCGACCGCTTTGTTGGAAGAAGAATAAAGAATAAAGAATAAAGAATAGAAGAAGAATAAAAAAGGTGAGGGTTCATGGTGAAGTATGTCTCAGAGCCTGATGAAGCAGCCTCAGATTCTCTCTCAGCTCGTCCATGTCTCTCTCAGCTTTGGCTCTCGTGATGCTCAGCTCGGTGTAGACGTCCTTGTACTTTTTTGTAACGTTCCTCTTGTCCTATAACACCAGAGAGAAAGAGAAATGTGTTTTATTAGTTTTCTACTGACTCATTCAGACTGTATTTATTGTATCGGAGGACTGTGTGTCTGAGTCTGTGTGTCTGTGTCTCACCTTTTGTGCCGACTGCAGTTCGTCCTTCAGTGACGTGATCTTCTGCTTCAGACACTGGACCTCGGACTCTTTCACTCTCAGCGTGATCTGAGATTAAAATCAACTTTAAATCAGCTTCATATGTTCAACCACAGTGTTTATTAACCTTCCTGTCGTCCTCCCGGGTTAAATTGACCCCGTCTGTTTTGACTGTTCCTTCTTTCCTTCCTTCCTTCCCTCCTTTCCTTCCTTCCTTTCTTCCTTCCCTCCTTCCTCCCTCCTTCCATCCATTCTTCCTTCCTTCCCACCTTAATTCCTTCCTTCTTTCCTTTCCTCCCTCCTTTCCTTCCTTTCTTCCTTCCCTCCTTCCTCCCACCTTGCCTCCTCCCATCCTTCCTCCCATCCTTCCTTCCTCCCTCCCTTCCTTCCTTCCTTCCTTCTTTTCTTCCCCCCTCCTTTCCTTCCTTGCTTTATCTTTCCACCCACACACACACACACACACACACACACACACACACACACACACACACACACACACACACACACAGACAGACAGAGACTCACCTCCATCTCGTAGGCGTCCATTCCCTGGCTGAGCGGCAGAGCGTCCTGTTTGGCTAGCGAGCACAGTCTGGTGATCTCTGCTGCGAGGTGACCGCTCAGCTCCTGAAAAACATCGAAACCAACTTATTCAGAGTTTCAGAGATATTTATGTGACACAGTTGGAAAGTTAAGATTCGGACTAACTAACCTGAATTACGACACTATGGAGGATAAAGTCACAGTTTCTGAAGGGTCCAATAAGTTCAATTTAAGACTCTTTAAGACTAGGAGGAAAGGGAGGGAGGGAGGGCGGAAGGATGGAAGGGAGGAAGGTAGGAAGCAAGGAAGGACAGAGGAAAGAAGGAAAGGAAGGAAGGATGGAAGGGAGGAAAAAGGAAGGAAAGGGGGAAGGAAGGAAGGAAGTATGGAGGAAAAAGGAAGGAAAGGGGGAAGGAAGGAAGGAAGGAAGGAAGGAAGGAAGGAAGGAAGGAAGGAAGGAAGGAAGGAAGGAAGGAAGGAGGGAGGAAAAAGGAAGGAAAGGGTGAAAGAAGGAGGGAGGAAGGATGGAAGGGAGGAAAAAGGAAGGAAAGGAGGGAAGGAAAGAAGGAGGGAGGGAGGAAGGAAGGAGGAAACAATGAAAGGAGGGAGGGAGGAAAAAGGAAGGAAAGGGGGAAAGAAGGAAAGAAGGAAGGAAGGAGGGAAGGAAAGAAGGAGGGAGGGAGGGACAGAGGCAGGGAGGGAGGGACAGAGGCAGGGAGGGAGGGACAGAGGCAGGGAGGGAGGGACGGAGGGTAAGAGGGAGGAAGGAAAGGAGGACAGAGGAAAGAAGGATGGTAGGGGAGGAAAGAAAGAGAGATGGAGGGAGAGACGAAGGAAGGACAGAAGGAAGGAAAGAAGGAAGGAAGGAAGGAACAGTGAAAACAGACGGGGGCAGCTGATCACCTGGTTCCTGGTCCTCAGGTCCTGGTTCTCCTGCTGGCACTGACACAAGGCCTTCCTCTCGGCATCCAGAGCCTGAACCAGATGAACGTTCTCCAGACACTTCAGAGAGAACTGCTGGGACAAGACCTCGAGCTCCCGCTGGTAGGAGGCCAGCTCCTCTCTACACACACACACACACACACACACACACACACAGACACACACACACACACACACACACACACACACACACACACAGACACACACACACACACACACACACAGACACACACACACACACACACACACACACACACACACACACACACACACACACACACACACACAGACACACACAGACACACACACACACACACACACACAGACACACACACACACACTTCATTAACCTTTGTGTCGTCCTCCCGGGATAAATTGACCCCGTCTGTTTTGACTGTTCCTTCTTTCCTTCCCTCCTTACTTCCGTCATTCATTCCTTCCTTTCTTCGTTCCTTTTCCCTTCCTTCCTTCCTTCCTTCCCCCTCCTTTCCTTCCTTCCTTCCTTCCTTCCTTCTTGCCTCCTCTCATCCATTCTTTCTTTCTTGTTTCCTTCCTTCCTTCCTTCCTCCCCTCCTTCCTTCCTTCCCTCCTTTCCTTCCTCCTTAATTTCCTTCCTCCTCGCCTCCTCCCCTCCTTCCTTCCTTCCCTCCTTTCCTTCCTCCCTAATTTCCTTCCTCCTCGCCTCCTCCCATCCATTCTTCCTTCCTTCCTTCCCTTCCTCCTTTCCTTTCCTCCCTTTCTTCCTTCCCTCTTTCTATCCTTCCTCCCTCCTTTCCTTCCTTTCCTCCCTCCCTCCTTTCCTTCCTTTCTTCCCCCTTCCTGACTCAAGGACAACAGGAGAGTTAAAACATGCAGTGTAGTGTTTTGTCTTGAGGTTATGTGATTAGCGGACGTACTCGTGTCGTCTGAATACATCCTCCAGGTTTGTGTCTCCTGTGATGTTCTCTGACTGACTTCTCCGCTGCACCTCTCTCTCCAGCTCCAGGCGGTGAGCGTTCTTGATGGCTTCGATTGCTACAAGAGAAGAAGAGAGTGAGATTCATGTTGGGATGATATACTGAATATCAGAAACAGCTGGTGTACCTCCTGTTGTCCTCAGGTCAAGGAAGGACAGAAGGAAGGACAGAAGGAAGGACAGGAGGAAGGACAGGAGGAAGGAAGGAAGGAAGGAAGAAAAGGAGTAAGGAGGGAGGGAAGGAGGAAAGGAGGAAAGGAGGAAGGAAGGAAAGGAGTAAGGATGAAGAGACGAAGGAATTTAGGAGAGAAGGAAGGAAGGAAGGAAGGAAGGAAGGAAGGAAGGAAGGAAGGAAGGAAGGAAGGAAAGGAGTAAGGACGAAAAGAGGAAGGAATTTAGGAGAGAAGGAAGGAAGGAAGGAAGGAAAGAAAGAAAGGAGTAATGAGGGAGGGAGAGAGGAAAGGAGGAAGCAAGGAAGGAAGGAAGGAAAGGAGTAAGGGAGGGAGGAATGGAGGAAGGATGGAAGGAGGAGAGAGCAAAGAAAGAGGGGTGGAGGGGAAGAAGGAAGGAAAAATTAAAGAAAAAGGAAGGAAGGAAGGAAGGAAAGAAGGAATAGTCAAAAGAGAGATGGGGTCCTGGAGTACGACACAAGGGTTAAAAGCAATGCAAAGGAAAAAGGAACTAAATAGAAAAACTAAACAAAAGAAAAACATTAAATATTAAAATCAGATTTGAAACCTTTTCTAGAGAAGATCAAAGCTACAGGAAACTGAATTAACCCTCTTTGTCTCACTGGGTTTTATTATTACAGAAAGATTTTTAAGAGTCTCTCCTCACCGATGGCAGTCGCAGCGCTCTCCTCCTCCAGCAGTCTGTCTCTCTCCAACAGGTGGCGCTCCACTTCCTGTTGGTGTCGGCGCTGCAGCTCCTCCACCACCTTTACATGAGAGTCCTCCATGGAGGCGAAGCCGCGTTCACACGTGGCCTAAAGGAACAAGAGAAGAAGAAATGGGTCACACATATTTAACCATCAGGGTGTTACAGTTACAGTTAAAGGGATATTACACATATATGTGTGAAAAGTTGTGTAAAGCCTTTTATAGGTCCAGAGGAAGCTGATAAATTGCCTCATGTGATGTCACTTGGGTCAGCGTCAGAAGAAGTTGAATTGTGGGTAATGTAGGCACCAGGTTTTGAGAAGGAAATAGAATATATGGACTAAAAAAAAAAGAAAAGACACTACTTCTGCACAATACTTCCTGCTGCTTCGATTTTGATCATGTCTTAAAACAGATCATCTTGAGGATGGAGTATACTCTGAAGTGTTTTGCTGCTACCTACCTTTATTATATCTACTGTCTTTATCATTGAAAAGCTATGTTGTGAATGCCTCAAGTAAAGAAACTCAAAAATACATAATGAATTTCACTGATTTGCTTATATGTTGGACTAATGTTTATTTATTTTGCTTTTTATTTCAATTGTTTCAATTTTCAATTTTCTTAATAAAAATCAAGTCAGTGTCATCTGTGCTTATTAAGACAGATAAAATACAGTTTCTTACTACAAATCCTATACACTGTGCATGATATATTGTTGCAGGAACTCTTTTTCCCCCATATTTTGGTCTAAATGGTCTTAAAATAGTTTAACAAAGACTTGAAAGAACATGTCTGCAGTCATGTTAAATCACACATTTCGCACCACCCACCTTGAGCTTCTCCAACTCCCTCTCGTGTTGCATCTGAGCCGACCTCATTTTACCATCAAACTCTTCTTTCAGCTGCTCTGCTACGACCGACAGCTGCTCCTCCAGCTCCTCCACTCTTCTTCTCAGCTCTAAAACCTGCTCGCTCTGATCCGTTTCACCTGAGATCTCCATACAGCTGAGCGTCTCCTCCTCTGGTGTTTCGGGTACGTTTTCTCCCTCCGCACTTTCATCTGCCATCTGAAGCTCAGTGTTTATGTCTTGAAGGTAAATCTCCTCCGTCTGGCAGCTCGTGTTCATCTTTTCGCTCGACGAGGAAATCTGTTGCTCCTCTAGGTTTGACAGTTTCGCTCTTAGCTCCTCGTTCTCCTCCGTCAGGTCGACGCAGTTGCTGCAGATGAGAGAGCGAGTGAGCAGTCTCTGTTTGGTTTCTTCCAGCTCTCTTTGGTATTTCGCCTGAAGCCTGCTAATGTGGCAGCAGTACAGCGCTTCGGTCGCCGCGGAGTGGATGAAATGAAACGAAGGACGCTCCGAGCCAAAGAGGAAGTCAGAAAACTTGTCGGCCATCGACTGGAGTTTGTCGCGAGCAGATGTGCTGACGGAGGAGGCGATGTAGTCCAGTAAAGAAGTTCTAATCTGTGTTATAACTCTGAAATGTTCCATCCCTCTTTCGTCTATCTTCTCGGTTTCCGTCGCCGTCACACTTGCCGTATTCCAAATAACGTCCAGACCTTTCAAAGTCTCGCCCTCACGCGTCCCCTCCGAATCTTCCACTTCTTCGTCCGTCTCAGAAAGTAAATCGTGGCCTAAAAGCAGCATTTGTTTCTCCGCTATCATATATTCTGTCACCTCGCCGAGAAGCATCTCTACGTCTTTCTCCTCACTCAGCTGGGAGGTTTTGGTTTTCACTTCCCTGAGCAACGACTCCCAAAACTCTTCCTCCCACCTCAGCTGACTGACCACCGTGGGCTTCTCCTCTTCACTTTCTGTCGATCTCTTCATCGTGTCTAAATCCAACCTGTCAATAACTCCCAGTAATCTCCCCAAAGCTTTCAACCTCATGATCATCTCCTCTATCACTTGCTGGATCCTTTCCTCAGCACACACAGATCCGTTCCTCTCGCCTTCTTTCAACTTCTTCTCCATCTCTAAATCTTCACTCAGCTTCCAGATGTCAGCTTCGGTCTCCGTCGCTTTCTCGCAGTAAACTTTCTCCGCTTCCTTCAGCTCACAGTTCTGCTCCTGGAGCTTCTTGCAGGTCGACTGAGATTGGTCGAGCTGCCTCTCCAGCTCCAACAGTTTAGCCTCGGTAGCTTCGAAACACCTCAGCAGGTATCCCTCCGCTTTCTTGGCGCAGTCGCTTTCCTCCTGTCCCGCTTCGTCTGTTTCTGTCGGGACGCCGAGCTGCAGCAGCGCCTCCGTGTCCCTCAGGTTTTCCTCCAGGGAGGTGATCAACGTCTGGGCCTCCTGGAGCTGCTGTTCTCTCATACTCAGCTCCCTCTCCAGATCTTGTACTCGAGTTTGTTCCAGTTGCTCCACTTCAGGCAGGTGATGGGGCTCAGTGTACCTGCTGCTGAGCTCCACTTTCAGCCTCTCTATCTCCCGGTCCGCCTCCGTCAGCTGGTTTAACATCTCCTGGTTTCGCTGGTTGAGAGCCTCGTTCTGACCCGTGAGCAGCTCCACTTCCTGGGAGAGCCTCCTCAGTATGGCCTGGTCTGGAGGTATGTGCTGCTCCACACAGCAGCTCAGCGAGGCGTCGTCTCTCTCCGTGGGACTCTCCAAAATAAGCGAACTTGAACTCTCTGAGCTCGGAAACAGCTGACAGTCCTCTTTGTGTTGCTGATTCTGCTCGTTGGTTATTACATCATCTAAATTCAATCCCACGGTCTGTTTGTCACTCTCTGATAATAAGTCTGTGCCGTCTGACGCAGGTGATAGTAAAGGTGTGGCTACCCCCTCAGGACAGTCACGAAGAAGATCTCCAAGCTCCTGGAAATTTCCCTCTGTGTCATGCAGCCAGATGCTGGGTGTATGTTGAGGTGCAGGACTGAGCTGCTCCTGTCTGATAACGTCCTGCTGCTCTAAGAGCTCTCTAGTCTGTCTGTTTGCATCATTCAGACTCTGTGTGTGGTTGTTTAATGGTTTTTTATTCGTGTCCAGCAGGAAAAAATCTGCTTCAGAACTTGGCGAGGATTCAAGCTTTAGGAAAGACATCAGAGACAAGAGGAAAAAAAGGAGAATTAGCCAACAAATGTTCAAATGAATCACAGAAGGATTGTTACATAACGAGACAAGAAGCTCAATTAAAAATTACCGATTTGCAGACTTGCTGCTGATAATGTCCTGCGGTGCTCAGCTGAGCTTCCAGCTCCAGTTTGCGACGCTCCGAATCTTCTAGCTGCGCCTTCAGATCGTCAACCTTCAAAAAAAAAAAACACACACAGACAGACGATAAAAAGGTTGAAATAACTGCAGTTTTGGCCACTTGGGGCTCCATCGCAAATAACACACAACAGAAAAAACATTATTATCTTATAAAGTTGTTACTGTTTATGTGACAACAGCTGCTTATTCACACCAACATCAGATATGGAGGAACATAAACTGTAATTAAGACTTTTAAACATGAACTAAATAAGCATGAACTCATAAACTTCTTCTTATAGAGGTCTGATGGATCTAAGTACAGTATTCATTCTCATTTTAGATGTTTTAGTCTCTACCAGCTCCTGGGAAGATTTATTTAACTCTATTAGATGTTCCACTTTCTTTACCAGCTGGTTGCAGACTGTCTGTTGATTGGTGCAGAGCTGGTAGATTACAGTGGGATTATTTAAGATGAAGTTCACTGAGTTTAATGAGAATTTAACTAAAGAATAAATTTGCTTTCAAACTAACTAAAAGAAGCTCAAGAGATCAGCAGAATTGGTAAAGTATTCTCTTTCAGTTCATTAGAGTTTTTTTGTTAAATCCCAAATTCAATCTGTTTGCTCAGTTCTTACAGAATGAATTTAATTAGTTTTGTTCCTACTTAAAATGTTTTTCTTTAAGACAAAAAGATCATCTGAAAAATGCAAAAAACTGCTAATTTTAACTTAAAGGAGAGCGCGAATCAAACTATACAGATGTGCAATTTATTTTCTACTTTAAACTCAAAACATGTGAATTCCGCTGTTAGTGGTCTCTCAATCAAAATAATAGCAAAGGAGGAGGGAGCAAAGAAAAAGGGGAGGGAGGGAAGAACTAGACAAGAAAACTAGTCAATTCCTTCAAAATAAAACCAAACTAAAACTAGTCAATTCCTTCAAAATAAAACCAAACTAAAACTACTAAATCCCTTGTTGAACTCACTAAAACCGAACTGAAATAAAAAAACAAACTGAAAAACTAAATAAAAAAACACAAACTAAAGAAAATTTCAAAACTATAATAACTTTGGTACACACCCCCTTCCTGTAGCTGTCCAGCAGCTTCTCCATCACCGACGTGTCTTTAGCTTCATTATACAGCGGGACGCTCTTATCCAGTCTGAAGACGGTCTTCTCCACCTGCATCCAGCACTCTTCCATCTCCTCCTCCATCCTCTGTTGTGATTTTGGACTCAGCGCTCTGCCGTCATCTCCAACCGCCTCCCATCCCAGAGGGAAACCCAGCATGCTCTCATACCTCTTCCTCCTCTCCTCCCTCCTCTTCCTCCTCTCCAGGTCGCTCTGCTCCAGCGAGCACAGAGCTTTACTCTTCTGAGGATCTGAGTCCGGCGTCGGTTTCCTCTGAGGCCGAAACTCCGCCCAGTCAAAGGTTTTGTAGCGTCCTTCCCGTCGTCGCTCCATCACACTCTTGGGTTTGGTGAGTGAGTCTCGGTCTGAGAGGATTTCAAGGGAGGACGAGTCCTGAGTCACGTCTGGTTTTGGGAGAGCTTCAGGTGGGGGACCGTGGAGGCCTGGTAGACTGTACGCAGAACAGAAGAGGATAGAAATGATCACAATGCACTGCTGGAAGTATTAGATGAATAACTGATTAACAGAAAAATAATCTACAACAATTATGATAATCTTTCAGTCATTTAATCATTTTTTAAGAAAAGGCTAAACTCATCCTGATCTCAAAATGTAAAGTTTTGCTGCTTTTGTCTGTTATTGTATCATTGTAAATTAAATATCTTTGTCTTCTAATAACTCAATTATTAAAAGTATGACTATTATTAACTTTTATAGACTAATTAAAAAAATAAATAAATAAAATGATAAAATAATGATAATCAATATCAATATCAATATCTATAAACCCTCTATCTATAAATTCAATAATTATTTAGGTAGAAGAAGAGCGAATGTATATTTATGATCATTTTTACAGTGTGATAAATAATTAAAGAACCCAACTTTTAACGTTTAACTTTTTTTAAATGTTTCTAACTTTGATCTCTTATTTGTTTTAATGTTTTTTTTCATGCATGCTGTTGAGTTTTATTTGCTGTACTACTTGTCTGATTTTATTGCTTCAAATGTAAAGCATGTTGAGCTGCATTTTAGGTATGAAAGGTGCTACATAAATAAAGTTATTATTATACAGTACATATGATACATATAGGGTCTTGACTGCCTTAAAAATGAGTCAATTTCTTGGATATTTTTTTATGTTGTCTTTTATACTTAGACTAATATCTAAAACTGAATTACCGGTACCACCCCTGTTATAACTGGATTAAGATTTTAGTAATAATAGTATTTTAAATTTACCTGGCAACATCAGGAGCGTTTGCCGGATGTACGTTTTTCATCAGAGCCTGAATCCAGTTCTTGCGAATCCCTGCAGTCATGGCCGACAGCGTGTAGACACGTTTTGGGGTCTGAAACATACAAACATTTAATTTAACTTCTTATTAATGCAGGAAATATAAATGTGACTGTTTCTTGTATGAACTGTTGATGTGAACTCTTACATGGATCTGAAAGCCGTAGTTTCTCTGCACTTGGTACTCAGATACGTTATAACACTTAGTTAGATCGATTTCTCCTTCCAGATCTGAAGCCTGGGAGGAAAAAGAAGAAGACGATGACGTATTAAAGTGATGAATGAAACACAAATAATCCTTTTTAACTCTCCTGTTGTCCTCAGATCAAGGAAGGACTGAAGGAAGGAAGGAAGGAAGGAAGGAAGGAAGGAAGGAAGGAAGGAAGGAAGGAAAGGAGTAAGGAAGGAGGGAGGAAAGGAGGAAGGAAGGAAAGGAGTAAGGATGAAAAGAGGAAGGAATTTAGGAGAAAAGGAAGGAAGGAAGGAAGAAAGGAAAGGAGTAAGGAGGGAGGGAGGGAGGAAAGGAGGAAGGAAGGAAGGAAGGAAGAAAGGAAAGGAGTAAGGAGGGAGGGAGGGAGGAATTTAGGAGAGAAGGAAGGACGGAAGGAAGGAAGGAAGGAAGGAAAGAAGGAAAGGAGTAAGGAGGGAGGGAGGAAGGAAAGGAGGAAGTTATGGAAGGAGGAGGGAGCAAAGAAAGAAGGGAGGAGGGGAAGAAGGAAGGAAAAATTAAAGAAAGAAGGAAGAAGGAAAGAAAGAAAGAACAGTCAAAAGAGAGATGGGGTCAATTTGACCCGGGAGGACGACAGGAAGGTTAACTCTATAAAACAAATCATTTTAAAAATACCTCCTCAGCTATCGAGTCCTTGTAGTATCTCAGACTGTCAGTCGAAAGCACAAACCAATACTTCCTCCACTAGAGGGAAGCAAAACACATTTAAAAGGTTCAGTATATAAGAGGTTGTCCAGAAACAGGAACTAATGTAAAATTTAAGAAAATCACAACTTTAATTAAGGATTTTCAAAATAAAATCACCTTGTCATTTTCATCCAATTTGACCATCCAGCCCTTTTTGAAGTTTAATAAATCCGGCTGTAAAGAAGATAAAAGGGAGAACATGTTTGCCTTTAACAGTTTAATCAGACTCATGAGCACTAAATGAAGCATGCATGATGTGTAATGCTATTATAAATACTTAGACTTCAAAGGTAACATTCATTTCACAGGTTAAGTTTCTACTTACTAGCACAATATCATACGAAGGGTGGTTAGGGTTAAAGGGTTCAAAGTGCTTTACAGAACCTTAGAAAAGTAGAAAGGGCCGACTATACAAAGAATTTGACTGGAAGGTCAAAACTAGGTTCTTCAGGACACCACTAATAACTTTTTTTTTTTTTTTTTTTTAAGTATATTTTTGGGGCTTTTTGCCTTTAATGTACAGGTAAGTAGAGAGAGACAGGAAACGGGAGGCAGAGAGGGGGGGCAATGACACGCAGGATAGGACCGCTCGGTACGGGATTCGCCTGCAGAGCGGACTGTAGCCTCAACACATGTGGCGGGTGCTCTTCCCACTGAGCTAAACTCCGCCACACCACTAATAACTTTTGTTTCCAAGAACAATCCCAGCAACAAATGCTGGAGGAACTGTGGTATGGTCGGCAACCATACTCATATATTTTGGGAAAAATGTCAAAGAAGAACTGGAAAAAATCTTGACAGTGGACCTTCCTATGGACTCCTGATCACCTGAACAATGTTATATATTACATATTTTGTTTTATGATTGCAAGAAAAATTATTACTATCAATTGGATGAAGCCTGACCCTCCCCCCCCCATGATCACTCAGTGGTTACAGAAAGTAAAACATGTCTACATGATGGAATATATGACTGTCCACTTACAGCTAAAAGTACCTGTTTTTACGAGAAGGTGGACCCCAGTTACTGACTATCTGGCTTAGGACTCTTATACACTTATACTCTATTCATTTACTACTATTATTATTTTTTTATTATCTATAATATACGTTTTTTTGGAGTACAGAACTAGATAAGATATGTGCTATACTCTTTACAGTGCTATCTCTGTGTGACAGATGAGACCCAAGATGTTTTCTTCTTTTTTTTGTATTCCTTTGTGATATTAATTGCCTGTTAATGTGCATTTAAGGCAATAAAAAGGTTCTAAAAAAAAAGAAAAGTAGAAAAGAAGTATAAATAAAGACAGATCTGTAGTCCTACTGTTTTTATTATAGACTATTTTGCTTTTTAATTTAACAAAATAAGCCCAAACTTGCAAATACAGCAGTACTTGTATTCACTTTAACACTTTTTTGTATGCTTATTAGTATATTTTTCTTTATAAATGCTGTTTTGTGCTCCTCAAGGGACCAAAAACGATGAAAAACTTTACAAGAGTTAAAGGTAAATGCATTTAACTTAAATCAAATAAGAAGGAAACAAGACAGAATCTGATCAGCTTCAAAACTCAGCCATCAAAGCTTGGTCTGAAATATTGAGATTATCTGGTCACATGAGGTGTAAGGAGCTGTACGGCCTTTAGGGGCTGCAAGAGGGGCTTTAATTTAGAGCCTAAAGGTATAATATTGCTTAATGCAGCTTTTCAGATTAAAAAAACAATATGTATTTTTGTTGCTTTATTGGTCAAGAAAGTAAAAGTAATACATCCTGAATCTGTTTAGTGACGTACTGTCATGACGGTGTCTGACGTCCTGCGGTCCAGCGACTTGGCTCTTCGTTGAGGGGGGGGTGCAGTGAGCTGGGTGATGTCGCCACATGACTGGAGTTTCTGGTGAAGGCAAAAAAAAACAAAAAACAGAGAAGATTATAATAACAGCTCCTTTCATCACCACTTCTGCAGTTTGCTTTTTATCAGGAGCTATCAGGGCTTTCATTTCACTCATGCAAAGACGTGACGTGTTTTCTCAATCAGGATAGTGGCAGCCTGCATTCCTTCAACCGGAGTAACCGATAGTCTGGATCCTTGGCAGAGATGTCAGCTGTAAGGATTAGGCCTGCTGTAGAGCCACACCACGGGGAGCCAAACAGGCTTTTCTACACTGCCTGTTAAACTCTTACTCACATCGCCAGTGAACTGCACACGGATGACTGCATTTGGCCATGGAATGCATGAAAAGGTTTTAGAGGCTACATAATCCTTGATACTTCTTGTTGGCTTTTTTGTGGGTATTTTTTACGTTTTTTGAAATGATGCATCAAGTCCAGAAAAAAAAAAAAAACCCTCGGAGAGATTCCTGCATGCTTGTTATTATCTGGTTTCATGCTGGCTAATAGAACTGCTTTAACAGCACGTATCAAGAGTCTCTTTCAAGTCTGGATTACATAGCTCTAAATGAGACAAAAGTGCGTTTTTTCTGTTTACTTGAGCCGCTGCTATTCAAAAGATTCATTCTTCCCGGTTATATAACCACTTTAATGGAAAAAAATGACCACTTTAACCGTTACAGAGCATTCTTTGTATTTTTTTAGGCATTTACATTGAAAACTATCCAAGGACACAACACACGGAGGAACACTGTGCTCTGGCTGCTGTGTGAACTTCTCCTCTTTGGACGGACCACAGCAGCAGAGCCAGTCCTGCACACGCTAATGTTTGACTGTCACTGAGTCACTGAGTCACTGACTGACTGACGGACAGACGGACGGAGTGATGAAGTTACTCCATTGGTCGATTGAACTCGGAAGAACGCGATCAGTGATAGTGGAGATTGTGAGTCAGGAGCTGTTGTAAATCCCTAGATAGGATTGTTAATATGTCATTTTATTAAGTTTTAATATCTTTTAAGATGAATAAGACTCCCAATATGTAGTCAGTTTTTCCAAATAATGTCTATTTTGGATATTTGCTCCAATGCTGGTCATTCGTCATCTCTTTTTTTGGTGTTTTTTTTTTGTATATTTTTCTCATAGAACAAAATATCTTTGTTTTTCTTTCATTTCTGACTCTTTGTTTGTACTGTGTTACATTCCATGAAAACTTTTTGTGTCGTGTAAACTCAAAATTTGGCTTCAATCAAAGCCAAAGCTCGGCACGCTTCCTGGGGGCTCGGTCCGCCACTTCCTGTATCTGTCGTTTGAAATTCGAAGCCCCTCGAGCCAAATATGAGGTTTTGATCTAGTCTTGTTTCTTCCCAAACAACCGCTGAAGAGAGGGAGAGGGAGAGAGAGAGAGAGAGAGAGAGAGAGAGAGAGAGAGAGAGAGAGAGAGAGAGAGAGAGACACACACAGAAAGAGAGAGAGAGAGAGAGAGACACACACACAGAAAGAGAGAGAGAGAGAGAGGGAGAGAGAGAGAGAGAGAGAGACACACACACAGAAAGAGAGAGAGAGAGAGAGGGAGAGAGAGAGAGAGAGAGAGAGAGACAGAGACAGAGACAGAGAGAGAGAGAGAGTCTGTCCTCTGTTTTGTGAAGAAGCCTCATCTCTCAGAAGCTGGTGGGATGAAGGGCGGGATGGGGGGGGGGGGGGGGGGGGGGGGGGAGGAGGAAGAGAGGAAGAAGCTGCCATGGGAATCTCAGCTCAGGGGTTTGAATGGACTCCGGACAAGGCCCCTCTTTTGACCTTCTCCTGGCTACCAAAACAAACGCACCCAAAGACACATAAATCATCGCACGGGATGAAATGTTCTGCTGGTGCATTTAAAAAAAAAAAAAAAAGAAAAGACAAATCCTCTGGAATGAGCCTGTGTGTTTAATCAAAGCTTAACAGCTGCCACATTGATGACCATCTGTGTTGCACTGTCAGAATAAATGTACTGTGATCGTACACTATAGTTTCCTACATTGGCTTTGGTTGCTGGAGGTTCGAGGGGGAGGGAGGGGGGGTTTGGGGAGGGGGGTGGGATGTTTGACAAAGGTGGCTCAGAAAAAAGTTTATTGTTAAAAAGGGCCTGTCTTGAATGAAGCTAACAAACTAAAGCAGATTTAAAATGGGCTTAACGGAGGGAGCCAACTCGCGAGCAGAATGAGTCACGCCTGGAAACACGAACCTGTGACAACAAGCTCAGATCACTTCAATTCATAGTGGAAGAAAACAAGACATGAAAAGACAAAAACTGCGATGTTTGCGGCCACAGAGCACAACACATTAGAGCAGACGTTCCCAAATGTTCTTTCCTCAGGGTCTAAACCCCCCCCTCCGATAAAGATCAGGACACGATACACATTGACTAACTTAACACCCTCTCTGTATTTCCATCCATCTATTAGGCCTGTCAGTGGGTTGAAACTCACAACCTTCTTGACAGTACTAACCACTACAGCTCTTTTACAACAAGAACACTTAAAGTCTGTGTAAAGTAAGAATAAATGTGTTCTGAGTTTGACATACCACAGAAAAGTGTGTTGTTAACCACCCTGCCAAATTTGAATGATTAAAAAAATCGCCAAATATATGAAATTAGGTTTCAAAGTTGTGTAAAAATCAGCCTCTTTCTCTGCTCCCAAATGCTGTGGGAGTGCCCGCCGAGTTTGCTGAAACCCCGCCCCCTACCAAGTGTCACCTGTCAATCAAAGTCACCACCTCTACCAGAAACATGGACGCTACGTCTGAGAGCTTTCTGCTTTCAGCTTTCTACCTCGGCGGCTAGCTCGGCAGCTAACTCGGCGGCTAGCTCAGCAGCTAACTCGGCGGCTAGCTCAGCAGCTAACTCGGCGGCTAGTTCAGCTAACTGGCGAACTGTAGACTGTAGTAGTAGTAGTAGTAGTAGTGACCCGCCCACTAAATCCTGACCACAGAAATCTTGAAACACAGTTTGTGAAGCCTAGCTCCACAATTCAAATCTAAATGGTTGAAATGCTTCTTACACCTTTTTTAGAAATACATTTACGACCTATTTAATGTGTTTAGAAGAAAATGTCTGAATTCACTTTACACGGTCTTTAAATATGTCAACTCTTGAGACTCTTGAGACTGTGTTTTCTTGCTTAATGGAGGCTTACGAAGCACTTTTAAGCACATTACCGCCCCCTTCTGGACTGGAGAGTTGAACAGCATTATTCTATTAATTCCTGTGTTTTCTAAAAATCTGAAAAAACCTCTGTAAGCCCACATCACCTGAACTCCTCTGCAACATTTCTCTACTACTTTGTGTCACATGACTCCTCTCGGGTGTAATTGTTGATATCTAGGACAGTTTAATAATACATGCTCCACTGTTTCGCTGTCGTTCACAATGTTCACATCTACCTGCAGCAAGTTTATTCATTATGTTTAATGGACTGTTCACGTCGTCGTCCTCCTTTCTCCTTTCTATTGCTTCCCCTCCATTACCCACACTCTTCTATGAATGCTGTTGTTGTATGTATGAGCACTTATTTCCTCTATCTCACTTCTTTTCCAGCAACTTCTTTTCCATTTCTGATTTGATTATTCTCATGGTCTTGTTATTTTACGACCATGCTTATTTCTCCTTTTGCATATTTATCTACCAGCTCATTTCCATCCACGCCCCATATGTGCAGAAATCCACGTGAATCTAATTTCTGTTTGCCCTCTCTACTCTGAATATTGTTTGAGCTATGTTAAGTACCATGTCTTGCTTTGCATGCATGACTGCTTGTGTTTAATACTTGTTTGCACAACTGGAATCAGAACCTATCAAGTCTTTGATTGGTTTGACTTTCTCTTTGCAGCTCGGAGCTATAATGGTTGGTCGCCGTGGTAACCGCCTGTTTTTCGACTGTGCCAGTGATCAAACCAAACAGCCAATTAAAAGGTCGAGGTCGAGACAAATCAAACAAACAAGATTCTCACCTCCAAAGTTTCAAGTTTTCTACCTGACAAGCGAGTGTTGAGCGGTTGCAGGTACGTGGAGAGTTTGTAACATGCGGCCCGATGCTTGTTGGAGCCAAATTTGGACAACGAGGTAGAAAAGGTCCCTCAAGAAGACGATTTTCTGCTCTTAGATACTGCTATGTTTGCTTTTCATCACATCCACGCCCAATGTTTTTCTATGTGTGGGTTTTGAGACTTACGAAACACCATAAAGACTAATTAAACTTTTGGCAGCGTGTTGTAGACCAACTCATTTTGTGGCAGCGCCTCACTAAAAATCATGTCATTGCAGGTTCAAGATCAGTGTATCGTAGTATCAGATTGGTTCCCAGCCAAGTAATTTATTTCATAGCCTGAAAATATAGTAATTAGCATTTTATCAAAGTTAAAGGTCTCTATTGGGTGGACTTTTAACAGCTTCCACATGGTACGAATACTGTTTAATTACCTTTCATTTGATTCATTTCTATACAGCCAACAAGTTAAGAGTTGTTTAACTCATCTAAATTTTTAGTTTTGTGTATTTTATTTTGTAATTTAAAACCTCATAATATAGTGACTGGAATAAAAATAAAGATACTTTGGACTGAAAATTGTTTTAAATACATAATAATTGCAGCCAGTAAATAAAATGATTAACTTTCAGACCTTTCAGGGAAGAACTTAATGGCTTAAACACAGTTTCTGGTTGCAACTCCAGGTTAGTCATGAAGGAAAAGGTGACGTACTGTAGGTGACATTTATTTAAACGTCCTTCATGAATGGCTTAATTAGTAATCTGGTTTTATGTAACATCATCATCCCTCTGAACTGTTCTTGCTTCATGTTTTTGTTTTGTTGCTGTCGAGCAGAAACAGACGCTAAGCTTTAGTCACCTTGTTAATCACTAGGCTTTAGCCGGACAACACACAAAGTGACTATCATTCACAAACAGATGTGCACTTGGAAAGGTGCTGCAGACGGAGGCGCTACTTTTTTCTTCTTCTCCTGGTTTTTTTTTAGGGCTTCCTCATAGCCGATCGAGCTCAGTGAATATGTGCTAACAGGCCGTCACGTGATTGTGCAGGTTGGGTTTTTGAAATTCCTGTAGAGAGTCCTTCAAGAGGCACGGCTCCCAACATTTACGCTGTGTCTTGTTCGAGTTGAGATGAGTCCCTGGAAAAAAGTCCGTAAGAAGGAATGCAGCTTCCCAGATTACAACACACACACACACATAACGAGAGGCAAACTAAAAAAAGCCTCGGGGGCATCAAAACCAGTTCTGTTCACAAACAAAATGCAGTACTTGGATGAATCACTGCCTTGCTCCCACCTGCTGACACATGAACCCACTTACACACACACACACACTCACACACACACACACACACACACACACGCCAGAAGACACACATGCCTTGACACGGCAAACATCTCATGCCAAAATCTCATCCCCTGATTTTCAGCGCTTTAAAAAACACGGGACTGAAAGTGAACTGTGAGGCTTCTTGAATGAATCAGGATCCGAAAGGGTCTCAGTGAGGAATGTAAGAGGAGTCCAGACTTCCACAGAGCGGGATCAGGTCTAGAGCTTCGTCATTGAAGTGACGTCTTTCTTGGCGTAACACCTGGTTGTGTGAATCATGTTCAAACCAGTTGAGCCCACAGCCAAGCCCAGTACAGGTTGGATGCAGCTGGATACAGTTACTGGTTTTAATCATGATTCATGACTAGCTCATGTTGGGATTAATCAGCATTACACGTTTATGATTATTGCTATCATATGGTAGAAAAGAAGGCAGTGAAATCTATATTTAAATGCAGTTTTCCACCTAGAATAAAACTCTCCTTGGGCTGAAACAGTCTGACAGCTATCTCTTAAATGTGAGTGGTTTAAAATAAGTTTTTAAGACTTTTCAGCTTCTGAATGATTACCTCACATCATAACTCTTCCTAAAAGTTTTTACATTGCTTTCAAATCTGCTTCACCTTCGTTTTTAACTTCAAGGTCTCTCTGGATATATGTTCTTATTTATTCATGCATGTGTCTGTATGAGCTACTGGATACCTGCATTCCCCCTATTGGGATTAATAAAATATCTATCTATCTATCTATCTATCTATCTATCTATCTATCTATTAAAGTATCTATCTATCTATCTATCTATCTATCTATCTATTAAAGTATCTATCTATATATCTATTAAAGTATCTATCTATCTATCTATCTATCTATCTATCTATCTATCTATCTATCTATCTATCTATCTATTAAAGTATCTATCTATCTATTAAAGTATCTATCTATCTATTAAAGTATCTATCTATCTATCTATCTATCTATCTATCTATCTATCTATTAAAGTATCTATCTATCTATTAAAGTATCTATCTATCTATCTATCTATCTATCTATCTATCTATTAAAGTATCTATCTATCTATTAAAGTATCTATCTATCTATCTATCTATCTATCTATTAAAGTATCTATCTATCTATTAAAGTATCTATCTATCTATTAAAGTATCCATCTATCTATTAAAGTATCTATCTATCTATCTATCTATCTATTAAAGTATCTATCTATCTATCTATCTATCTATTAAAGTATCTATCTATCTATCTATCTATCTATTAAAGTATCTATCTATCTATTAAAGTATCTATCTATCTATTAAAGTATCTATCTATCTATTAAAGTATCTATCCATCTATCTATCTATTAAAGTATCTATCTATCTATTAAAGTATCTATCCATCTATCTATCTATTAAAGTATCTATCTATCTATCTATCTATCTATCTATCTATCTATCTATCTATCTATCTATCTTCAGGAAGGCTCATTTTTCATGCCTTTGTACATATTTAATTTCTGGATCTCAAATCTCCTGCAAATCAAAGGAGATGTACTGTATGATACTTTTTGGGATTTCCTGTCAGTTATACACAGTTATAATGTTGGATGTTTGTGTTAAACATGCTAAGCCCCGAGGCTAGCTTGTTTCCAGATGCTTTTTGCTTCGTTATCTTTACTGTACATACCTCAGACTAGTATCAATCTTCTCATCTAACTCTTCTAAAGAAAGGGAATGAGTGTTTATTTTAGCATGTACTAGCTGATCTATTATATCAACACCTAAAGGAGTCACATACTCTAAGTGTTGTTTTTCAAGGTGAACAACAGAAATTATGTAACATGTTGTTTTAGTGGGTTTAAAGTTGAGCAACTATGCTGTTACACAAAACATGCACCCTGGCTTTAGAGGTATTCAGGGAACATCGAGCTGGGAGGAGGTTTTAGTGGAAGACCCAGAGCACTACTGGAGAGATTATAAAGTCTTTATGGGTTGGAAACACCTCGGGATCCCCACAGGAACAGTTAAGGGACTCCCAGTGACTAAACCACAGGGTGTCTGCACATTTCTTAAGGACACGTTTAATGACTTTTAAGACCTTTTTAAAACCTCTTTAAGTAAAAAATAATACAGTTGAGGCTTCTTGTGTTAAAACTGCTCAGCAACCAGTGGTGGAGTAAATATTTTGATCCTTTTCTCCTGTAAATATACTAATGTCACTTCAGTAATGGTCTGCATTACCACATGTGACTGTTGTACTCATATATATTATATATTATGAGACATATGATAATGAAAAAGTAGGATTTTATTGCTGTAGTGGGTCGAAATGGAGCTCATTTTGAGGTGATTTATAGACGACTGTACTATTTTCATTGAATACTGATTTTTTTTTACTTTAATTAACCCTCCTGTTGTCCTCGTGTCAAGGAAGGAAGGGAGGAAGGAGGGAGGAAGGAGGGATGGAAGAAGGAAGGAAGGAAAGATAGATGGAAGGGAGGAAGAAGGAAGGAGGGAGGGAGGGAGGGAGGGAGGGAGGAAGGAAGGAAGGAAGGAAGGAAGGAAGGAGGAGGAAACAAAAGAAGGAAGGAAGGAAGGAAGGAAAGACAGAAGGAGGGAGGAAGGACAGAATGAAGGGAGGAAAGAATGAACAGTCCAAACAGACGAGGAAAGGAGGAAAAAGGAAGGAAGGAAGGAAGGAAGGACAAGAGGGAGGGAGGGAGGAAGGGAAGGAGGAAGAAGGAGGGAGGGAATTATATATAAATACAAATATAATTACACTTAAGTCAAATTTGATGCCTTAACTTTTACAATTCCAGCCATTTTAAGACATTTTTAGACCTTTAATATCTAAATTTAAGACATTTTACGACTTTTGAAGGATCGGCAGGGACCCTGAACTAGCCTGCGTAGTGTTTAAGGTCTACCGGTTCAGTTACCTCTCGCTTGTTGGTACGAGCTTCACTCCTGCCCTTCCTGGAAGCAGCTGTTCCCTCTTCCTGCTGCTCTTTCTTGGTGGCCTCCAAACTCAGCAGCCTTTCAGTCGAGCTGCAAAGCATGAACAACTAATTAGTGAAAAAAAAAAAAAAAAAAGAATTCACCTGTTGGGGGAAAAAAACACTGTATGTGTGTGGCTTCTCCGAGCCTGCTCACACACACACACACACACACACACACACACACACACACACACACACACACACACACACACACACACACACACACACACACACACACACACACACACACACACACACACACACACACACACACACACACAGGTGGGCTATGACATCATTTCGACCAGCATAACATTGAGGATGACAGCTTGATAATGGGACTCCAATCTGCACCTGTGCCGAGAGGACGCTCAATAAAGCCCAGATCCTTCTCCGCTAATGTTGCTGTTGAGAGATTAAATAAGAGCTGACATCCTTCGCACCGGTGTCGGAGGTGTTTTGTGTGGAAGGAGAGCAGAGCAGATATTACACAGGCCTGATACCCCGAGGTAACCCGATATATAATGTATGTATACACAGACTGTCGAAGGATGAAAAGCAGTTAAAAGTCGGGGTTAGAAGCAGTGGACATCTGTTAGGAGTATCGCTATGTGAGTTTTTGATGATTTCATGCAAACATTCTTGTATTTATATGCTTTTAATTAAATGGGGAAATTTTAAAAACGTGCTTATTTGTTGTTGGCTGTTTGTATGGAGTTGGTTTTTTTGACTGCAGTTTTTCATTATATTTCACAAAAGCTACAATCTTACAAAAAAACACAAAATGCCTAATCTCTAGTTTCCTCCAGTTTTTGGTTTGTCCATTCTGGGCTACTGTAGAAACATGGAGGTGCAACATGGTGGCCTCCGTGGAAGAGGACCCGCTCTCTATGTAGATATAAAGGGTTCATTTTCAGGTGATTATACACTAATTAAATGCTTTGAAGTGGCCTCCTGCAGTAAACCTACCGCGCTGATGGAAAGTAAGAGAGCTACTGGACTTTTGAACGGCTTGTTTAACTTTAAAACACTTCCAGACGCTTCAGTTGACAAGTCAAAAGTAAAATGCAACCTGTGTCAAACGGAGTTTAACTACCACCGGAGTACGTCAAGTTTGAGTTAGCACCTCCATGCTAAACACCCAGGTGCAGCCAAGTGAGCCTCAGCTCCACCAAAGGACCATTTTGGAGTGTGGGAGTCGCAGCAGAGCTATGATTGATTCCCAGTTAAGACACTCTGGTAAGAAATGCTTTACATTATGCGCTTAAAACTGCCTTGAAATGTAAAATAACAGGATTTTAAACATGCAATTCAAAACGCGATTAATCGCGATTTACTATGGAAATTCTGCGATTAATCTCAATTAAAAATATCGTTAGACTGTCCTAATCTATATTTCACAAACAGTTTACGAGAACATTTAAAGAGTGTCTTAAGTCGAACCGGTTAGTGCTACATTACAAAGCTCAGGGACACTCCTGTACAACTGATATAGTCAACACCCGTGATTGTCGAAGGTGTAGTCATTAAACAATTGTCTGCTGTCATTAAACAACTGTCTGCTGGAATCACACACAACGAAGGCTCCATAGCTCAGTGGTTAGAGCACTGGTCTTGTAAACCAGGGGTCGCGAGTTCAATTCTCGCTGGGGCCTAGCTATTGCTGTTTTTTAGTTCCAAAAGTTCACATTTTAGTTGTTTTTAAAAGGTATTTTTAAGGAACTACTTTTTACTGATTAAAGGCACTCAGAGTTCTTTCACAAGAGGTAGTTAGTATGATTGATACCATTTTGTTTCAAGAGTTTGATTGATCATAATTAGGGCTGTCAGCGCTGACGCGTTAATCGCGATTATATTAATGCAATCCATAACGCGTTTTTTTTTTTTAAATCGCATTTTAATGTTGCAAGCCTTTTTGTCCCTTCTACTCCCCCGTAGACGGCTCCTCTAGCTGTAGCGCTATGCTTTGAAGTGGCCTCCTGCAGTAAACCTACCGCGCTGATGGAAAGTAAGAGAGCTACTGGACTTTTGAACGGCTTGTTTAACTTTAAAACACTTCCAGACGGTTCAGTTGACAAGTCAAAAGTAGAATGCAACCTGTGTCAAACGGAGTTTAACTACCACGGGAGTACGTGGAGTTTGAGTTAGCACCTCCACGCTAAACACCCAGGTGCAGCCAAGCGAGCCTCAGCTCCACCAAAGGACCATTTTGGAGTGTGGGAGTCGCAGCAGAGCCGTGATTGATTCCCAGTTAAGACACTCTGGTAAGAAATGCTTTACATTATGGGCTTAAAACTGCCTTCAAATGTAAAATAACAGGATTTCAAATATGCAATTCAAAACGCGATTAATCGCGATTAACTATGGAAATTCTGCGATTAAAAAAATTAATCGTTGGCAGCCCTAGAAATCACACACACAAATTCAAATTAATATGATGTAACTGTGTCAAATTTAGCCCAATAGGCAATTTTCAGCTGCATTTCTATTGCGGGTTTGTGTTATAAACAAAAAGAAACAGAACAAGATAAACAACAAGCAGACAAATCAAAGCATGCATGAGACCTTATTTTTGAAACATTGGTTTCTGAGGACTTAATATAGTCTGTAATAGTCTTTATATAGTTTGTAAACACATAAAACATACCACGTTGAACCCTCTCTTTTCTGCACTGCAATGGAAAAATCAGGTCAATGTTTGTTTCTACTACGATACTCTGTAATCTTTGTTGCTTTATAAATTGACTTATAGTACATTTTTATTAAGATTTAGTAATTTTAGATCCATATATATATAAGTAGCTTCTGTCACTTCTTCCTGGGAGCAAGATGCTTTATTGCCCCCTCTGCCTCTGGTGGTAAGGGGGGCAGACAACCCCTGTGCCCTGAAACTGAGCTTTAAGCCAGGCAGGCAGACAGTCAGCATTAAGGTCCTGAGAAACAATGCCGCAGATATCTAATTACACCAGCGTTTAGGAATTTCTGGCCTTATTTGGCAGGGGGGGGGGGGGGTAGTGGTGGTGGTGGAGGAGGGTGGTAGGGAGAGGGGGGTGGGGGGGGTAAGCAATTTGTGTTTTTGTTTCCCAAAAAGGCAACGAGTGAAGAACCACGATGTATTCCCCTCATCGTCATGTGACCAGTTTACATGCTGCTGCTGCTACTCCTGCTCCTGCTGTTGCTGTTGCTGTTGGGGCACAAACTGGGAGGGTTGCTGTATGCTAAATTTAAAAAATGCAGCAGCCAGGCAGCCAGATCTCTAATGGAGGGGTAGAGCCTTTGATCTGGTGTGTAGCGGGTGTGCAATGGCTTTATATGGGGGGGGTGGGAGGGGAGGGGCTGGGGGGGGGCAGCAGAGAGAGGCATTGGATGTCCCTTTGTACTAATTGCTTGCACATTTACCCCCCTCTTCCTCTGCCAAGCCAGTTTATATGGCTGTTAAGAGTTACCAACAGATTACATGCAAAACATATATCCTAATAATAAAAAGTTGAACTCCAGATCAGATTATCTTTAAAAATTGGCCCGGCTAATTCTCCTTCTCCTCCTTCTCTTGATTCATGTCTAACCTTCTGTCGTGGCTCTGGTTCTCGTTATTTGCTGATATTTGGATGTTGTTTGGCTCCAGCTCAGCCAGCTGCTTGTTACTGCCAGCGTCCGTGCTTCCATTGATCTGACTTGGCTACTGAAACCCCCGGGACCATCCAAGTTCAGAGAGTCCCTGGAGAGCTGGCGCAGGTGGGTGGATGTGTTGCCTGGATATAGATAGAAACAAAAAAAAAAAAAAAAAGGTTTGTTTGAGACACACTGAGGGCGGAAAATCTGACCCTGTAACAACAGCTCGGAGTGAGTCTCAAGAAGATGTTTTTATTTTTATTTTGCCGCATAACTCCGACTCTCTCAGACTGGATGGAATCATTTCTTTAAGCTTCCTGTCGTCCTCCCGGGTCAAACTGACCCCGTCTGTTTGGACTGTTCATTCTTTCCTCCCTTCCTTCCTACCTTCTGTCCTTCCTCCCTCCTTCTATTTCTTTCCTTCCTTCCTTCCTTCCCTCCTTCCTCTCTTTCCTTCCTTCCTTCCTTCCTTCCTTCCTTCCTTCCCTCCTCCCTCTTTTCCTTTCTCCCTCCCTCCTTCTTTCTTTCCTCCGCTCTTCCTTCCTTCTTTCCTTCCTTTCCTC